>NC_139251.1:10298634-10559619 GCF_977018435.1 Lepisma saccharinum | reverse complement strand
GGCCCGGGCCCTTGAAAAATGGTGAATAACCATCGTAACGTTATTTCTGTATGTATATCGAAAACCAGGGCCAGCCCGGGCCCCTAGGAAATGATGAATAACGTTTGGTGAAGTTATTACTGTATGTTAAAACCAGGGCCGGCCCGGGTCCTTGAAAAATGGTGAAAGACCTTTGACCCCAAACTTTGATTTTTTTAACTTTTTTTTTTTTAACTTTTTTTTAACTCTCTTTTTTTTTTGATTTTTTTTTTGAATTTTTTTTTTTTGAATTTTTTTTTGAATTTTTTTTTTTTTGAATTTTTTTTTTTTTTTTTAAATTTTTGGCAAATTTCCAAATCGTTATATCTCCGTGCCTAATTGAGATAGAAGGATGATCGATAGGTCGTTGAACTCGGAATGAAGTCCTCTTTCTATTGGCAAAGGTTTCATCATTCTAGGATCAACAGTTTCCTACTTCCTTTATTACCAATCGAAGACTCCCCTTCCGACCACTCTACTAAAAGGTCTCGATGTGCAGATTCCGAATCTGTAACGGTTTTCAGGCTAACTCAATCAGCAACACGACTATGTCCCTTTGAAATGTTTAGGTTTTCTGAAATTTTGCCAAGTTTTAGGTTATCAGGCAATTCGACCTCTACAATTGTTGTTCTATTTATTAGAAATATCTTTTCATTATCGAAGACTTTAACCTTGTTTATAGATAAGAACCAGGAAACCGTTACACATTTCTAGAAAGTTTACAATACAACCAGGAAACCGTTAGATAAATCATTAAAACAAAAGGGGTCGTAGATACCGGAAAGATTGTTACTTATTTCCTGGAAACCTATAAATCAGACAGTAAAACCGTTAGAATCAGTATTGTGATGCTGAGGTATATAACATAGACACCCTCTTTCGTGAGTAGTTTCTGGAATACTATTATCCTCCTATTATGGACTTACAGTTATCTGCTGACGAATTGTTAGTGTTATATCGTAACGGGTATTACAAAACAACTGACCAGTTACGAAAACTGCTGGCGTACATTGCACAAAGGATAATTGAAGGAGAGACTGTCTCTTTAGTTGAAGAGTATGATCAATTACTACGCGCAGTAACAACAACAACAACAACACCCGAACTTTTCGGAAAAGGAGTATCATCGCCACCGAATATTCACACATCCGATACTGCATCATCTCAAGGAACTTCAAGGAATGCCGTATCCAGACCAGACCCGGAACCTCTACCTGGACCGTCTTGGAGAGAGGACCCCTTACCGACAGTTGAACAGTCACCTCAGAATATTTCTGAATCACATAGAAGAGGTAAGAAAAGAAAACGTGATACAATACCTCGTGAACACATAGGAAATATATTGTTACACAATATTCAGGAACGTGAATATCCTAAATTTCGTTCCAAGGGACAACGTGTGGAATTCAGTTTCTCACATCCTCCAGAAAATGTTGACCCTCATAGTTGGATTCGTCAAGGTGTTGAAAACCTTCTCACCTATGTGAAAAAGAATGCTAAGGACGGAGATAAAATAGGTTTAACACTATCTAACATATCCGACCCAAATGTAAAAGATATTTATATCGGATGGCATAGAAGTGATCAGTTACATAGTGATATGGTATGGACTGTTATGCATAAAATACTACAAAGTGCAAAAACATTTTCAAGTACAGACCGTCTAATTTTACGGGCTGACCGTGTTGATATACCCGTCGGAGGAGGAGGAGACGGTAAGCGTGCCTATTGTTTACCAAATTATATCCTAAGTACACTGAAGAGAAGTGTTGTCAGTGTACCAAATAGAAAAAAACCTCTTTGTTTAGCTGAAGCTCTGGTTATAGGGAAAGCCCATGTAGATAAAGATCCATCGTATACACAATATAAAAGAAATAGAAATCTTCTTAGACCTGTTTTTGAACTAATGCGAAAGGCAGGTGTAAATCTAACAGACAATACGTGTGTCGGAAGTGGAATTCCTGAACTCAAAAAATTTCAACAAGTTCTTACAGAATATAAAATCACTGTGTACAATAACCTTCGTGATGTTAAAGATATTCTTTTTGAAGGAGAGGTCGAGAATGTCTCCAAATACATATATCTTCTATACGACAGTACTCGGCAGCATTACGATGTTATTGTGAACCGTGTTGGAGCTTTTGCAGCAAAACAGGAATGCCAGGGATGTAACGAACTTATATTTTGTAAACCACATATTCATCAGTGCAAACAAATGTGTTCCATGTGTCGCGCAATCCCTCCATGCGTACCTGAAACAGGAGTTTATAAAACATGTCAAACATGTCACAGAATTTTCAAAAATGAGAAATGTTTTACAAATCATGTTTCTACACTATTTCGAAACGGTACAGTATGTAGTGAAATCCAACAGTGTCCTCGATGTTTTAGAATTGTTCTCACAAATAATTCGTATGAGAAAGTACATAGGTGTAACATGAAATACTGTACTGTCTGTAACTGTGTGAAACCTATAAATCATATGTGTTACATGTCCATTCCAAAAGCTAAACAGAATTCGAAATTTCTATTTGTGTTTTATGATTTCGAATGTTATACTGATATTCCGTACTGCGATAAAGAAAAAACTTTTCTTCATGTTCCGAATCTAATCGTGGTACAAACAGCCTGCCATGCATGTCATAACGAAGAGGATTTAACAGTTTCGTGTTCTGTCTGTGGTACAAGACAGTTTATATTCTGGGATGATCCTGTAGAAACATTTCTCTCCTATCTCGAACTGCAACATAAGTTTTCCAATATAACTATTTGTGCACACAATGCACGAGGTTATGATTGCACGTTTATATTGAGAAAAATGTTGGAAAAAGGGATGAAACCTCGTATAATCTTGGATGGAACCAAAATCATCAGTATGACGTACCAAAATCTCTACTTTATCGACAGTCTTAATTATGTTCAAACGAATCTTGCAGGGTTTTCAAAACTGTTCGGTCTTCCAGTGCAGAAAGGATATTATCCGCATTTGTGGAACACATACAAAAATCGAAATTACATAGGACCTACACCTCCTCCTTCTGCATACGGATATGAATATATGAAAACAATTGAAGATCAAGACAAATTTCATGTCTTGGTATGATACTGAATGCAAAAAAATATGCCTTTCAACAACAAAACAGAACTACTCCAATATTGTATTAAAGATGTTACTCTGTTAAGACAAGGATGTCTGAAACTGAGACAGAATTTTCTGGATATATGTAAAATAGATATTTTTAGGAATTGTATCACTATAGCATCAGCGTGTTCATTAATTTACAGACATAAATTTATGCCCGCTGACACTATAGGAATAATTCCTAAAGGAGGTTACTATCATGCAGATAAAATGTCAAAATTTGCGTTGAAATGGTTGACCTATGTTGAAGAACAAAATCACATAATACTTCTCCACGGCGGACGTACTCGTGAAAAATATGTTTTAGGAGGACGTTATAAAGTAGATGGATATCACGAGGAGACAAATACAGTGTACGAAGCGCTTGGTTGCTTCTGGCACGGCTGCAGACGATGCATATCAACAAACAGGGATATGTATCCTAAAGATATCACGGAAGATGAAAACACCCAGGAAAATGACGGTCAAACCAATAGTGACATGCTAAACACTGCAGCTTTTAGATACGAAACAACATGTCGTAAACTTGCAGCTTTACGTTCTGAAGGTTACCATGTTGTCACAATGTGGGAATGCGATTTTGATAGAATATTAAAAACTGATCCTGAACTCGATAGACATCTATCTACACACCCTATTGTCTGCTGTATTCCTTTAAATCCGAGAGATGCCTTATATGGCGGAAGAGTTGAAACAGTCAGAACTTATTACAGAATCAAGGAAAATGAGAAATTACAATACAACGATTTTACAAGTTTGTACCCTTATGTGAACAAATATTGTACCTATCCTGTAAGGCATCCTACCATATTTTTAGGAAATTCTATTCCTCCAGTCGATGAAGTTTTAAACATGGAAGGACTTGTTAAATGTACAATTCTACCCCCTACAACCCTTCTCCACCCTGTTTTACCCTCCAAAATAAATGGAAAACTGATGTTTGTATTATGTAAAGAATGTGCTATCACACTAAAATGTGAAGGTATTTGTGAACATTCAGATGAAGAGCGTGCACTTTCAGGAACTTGGGTTATCGCAGAAGTACGTAAAGCTTGCAGTTTAGGTTACAGAATGTTGGAGATGTCGGAAGTGTGGAAATATGAAACATCTATGTACAATCCTGTTACACAAACTGGAGGACTGTTTGCTGAGTATGTCAACACATTTTTGAAAATAAAACAGGAAGCCAGTGGGTGGCCTACTTGGTGTCAAAACAGAATGGATAAAGAAAAATACCTACAGGACTATTTTGATAAAGAGGGGATTCTATTGGAGGAAGACAATATTGAGATCAATCCTGGAAAACGTACTTTGGCTAAACTCTGTCTTAATTCTTTATGGGGCAAATTTTGTCAACGAGATAACCTTTCCCAAACATCTATTATCAAGGAGTCGAAAGATTTCCTCGATAAAATGACCGATCCTAATATAATTATCGGAGGAGTTATATTTATCAATCAGGATACTGTTATAGTAAACTGGAAATATGTTGAAGAGGCAATCACCCTGAACAGAAAAGTAAACGTTCCTATTGCAGCTTTTACGACATGTCATGCTCGTTTGAAACTGTATGAACTTCTTGAAAAATTGGATGACAGGGTATGTTATTGTGACACAGATTCGGTGATTTACATAGATAGTCCTGAAATGGAATATCATCCCCGAACAGGTGATAAATTAGGGGATCTCACCAATGAATTAAGTGATTTCGGTCCCGATGCAATTTGTGAAGAGTTTGTCTCAACAGGACCAAAAAGTTACAGTATGAAAATTAAAAAACCTCTTTCTGAACCCCAATATATCTGTAAAGTTAAAGGGATCACTTTAAACACTTCCACATCAAAATTGGTCAACTTTGATACTATGTGTAATATGATGAACAATGAAAAATCTGACGTTACAGTAGAAAATATCTTTAGAATTAGAAGAACAAAACAGTTTCAAGTTATCAGTACAAATGAAAAGAAATTGTTTCAGCCAGTATTAATGAAACGTTTTTTTGACCACCAACATTTATCATTTCCTTTCGGATACCGTACAGATTAGGTTATAAATATGTCTGTAATTCTAATCTGTAATAGGTATTGTAATAGGTTTTAGGTCCAAAGTTCAAATTTTTGTTTCAGTATTTTTTATATTGTATACTTGTATTATATAATCTTGTACAAAATAAATATAAAATGTAGTAATAGTCTTGTAAACCGTCATTTTCTTTCAAGTTCCTGGATACAAATCTGTAAATTTTTGCTTAATATAAAATGTTTCCTAAACTTATCCATCCTTTTACAATGATGGTTTGTGGAGCATCAGGAAGTGGAAAAACTACTTTTGTAACAAAACTTGTCAATTCTATTTTTTCTTTTGTCGAAAAACCTGTTACAAAAATAGTGTGGTGTTACGATCAGGAAAATAGTATCCCAAAAAATATTGGTGATGTGGAATATCATAAAGGAATTGTTAATTGGCAATCATGGAACGGAAAAACTCCTACCCTTATAGTGCTAGATGATCTTATGATGGTTGCTGAAGGAGAAAAAGTTGCAGATCTTTTTACGAAAGGTAGTCACCACAAAAATATTTCAGTTGTTTTTATAACACAGAATCTTTTTCACCAAGGAAAAAATTGTAGAGATATTTCTTTGAACGTAAAACATTTTGTTATATTTAAAAATCCACGAGATATGAACCAATTTACTGTTTTTGCACGACAACTTCAACCTCATCGCATGAAAGAACTTGAAAAAGTATATATAGATGCAACAATAGAACCTCACAGTTATTTGTATATTGATCTTTCCCAGTCAACACCGGATCCTTTACGTTATCAAACAGATATTTTTAATACAGATCATTCAACCATATATCTTCCTCAGGAATGCCTGAAACCTCGAGATGAAGAAAACGAGGAAGAGACGTACCAACTTACGTTCTAAACAGAATATTTCTTTTAAAACACATTCACCTTTTTTGCACATATTGAAAAATTCCCCAACAAAAGTTCGTAAAACATTATTGAAAAGTGCTCCCAAAAAAACAATCCGTTTTATCAGTGAATGTTGTCTGAATGTTTTAAAAGGCAATATAAAACTTCGGTCGTCTGTAAAGCATCGTCTCACACCTTACAAAACTGTTTTACGTAGACTTGTAAACCTTAGGTAAATATCGAGAAACGAAGAAAAATTCTTGTTCAAAGAGGAGGGTTTCTACCCCTACTTTTAGGATCTCTACTATCAGGTCTTCTCGGAACTCTCATTCCACATTAATAATGACACCTGTTTACAAAAAAATGATTGTTCTTTCACCAGAACAATTGAGACGTATTCGCGGTTCCGAACAGTCTATAAATCAAAAATTATCTGTTCTGGATAAAAAAATGAACGAAATTTTTAAAATGAAAATTATACCAGATGACCAAAAATGGCGTCTTTATAGAAAAGAATTGGATGAGTATTTATGGTTGAGTCGAAAATCGAAAGAACCATTAGAGATTCCTATTATCCAGGATAATGGTGATTCTAGTATTTCACCAGGATCAACATATTTTCCTCCAAACCTGGTAGAAACATTACCACGTAATACAAGACAGCAGTTAGAAAATATTATTGATGAGTATCAATCTACAGCCCAACGTCTAATCGAAAAAGATCAGGAAAAAACGCTTCCGGAACCGAGATCTTTAAATTTTTCATCGTCATCATCACCAACGGAGATTCCTGGTCCGTCTCGTAAACGAAAACCTGCGAAAAAAAAGAAGAAAAATGTTGTCTTACGTGTTTCCAGAAAAACTTCACCATTTTTGAGAACACCTGATGCATACAAACTCGTTCCTTTAAGAAAAAGTCGTAGACAGAGAGACCAATCATGGGAGTCCCTAAAGTAAAACATGATAAAATTCTTGCTAGAATATATTACGATCCTCAACACAGAGCCTCATTTTCATCTGTGGATCGTTTATGGAAAGCTGTACGAGATAGGAATATATCTCGTGATACAGTAAAAAATTGGTTAATGCACCAGGAAACATACACTCTCCACAAAAGTGCACGAAAAAGGTTTCCTCGAAACCATTACAATGTATGGAACATAGATATGCTCTGGGAAGCCGATCTTAACGATATGACATCGATACAAAAACATAACGACGGATTTAAATATCTCCTAACAGTGATTGATGTATTTTCAAAATATGCTTATGCATTACCCCTAAAAAATAAAACAAGTAATTCTGTAACCGAAGCTTTCAGAACCATTTTTGAACAAAGCAAAAGAAAACCTGTCACATTACAGACAGATCAAGGAACAGAATTTACGAATTCTGTGTTCCAGAATTTTCTGAAAAATGAACAAGTAGACTTTTCGATCGCGATTAACCACCCTGTAAAAGCAAGTATAGTGGAACGTTTTAACCGAACGTTAAAAGAACGAATGTGGAAATATTTTACAGCAAAACAGACAAGACGTTACATAGATATTTTACCTCAACTTCTTGAAGGTTACAATACTGCGATCCATCGTTCCATAGGAATGGCACCTCAAGATGTAAACGAAACTAATGTTTACACAGTGTGGAAACATCTCAATAGACACAACAACCGTATCTCACACACAATTTCAGATTTGAAAGTTGGGGACATTGTGCGAATTTCTGTTGTTAAAGGACATTTCGAAAAAGGATACGAACAATCGTGGTCTCGAGAACTTTTTAAGATTCATTCCGTCGTTCAACGACAGCCTGTACCTGTTTACATATTGGACGACTTAAATGGTGAACCTGTAAAAGGAACATTTTACAAACAGGAGGTTCAGAAAGTATAATCGAATCCTGACGAAGAGTATAAAATTGATAAAATTTTAAAAACACGAGGTAAAGGTAAAAATTTAGAATACCTTGTTCGTTGGCTGGGTTATCCCTCCAGTTTTGATTCATGGATCAAGGCATCATCGCTAAAACCGATAGCAAACAACTAAACCTCAATATATATCGAAATATATCATCATTTCGAATCAGTGAGTTCTTCTTGTTCAGTCAGAATGGATGATAATTTCTATATCTACCTCCCATCGTCTTCATCAGAAAAATATTTTTCAAACAACACATTAACTCATTTTACTGTAAAATTGGCAAAACGTATCGATCTACCTCCAGATTTGTGGGAAGTCGGTTTAGCAGAATTATGTCATTCAACTCTTTATGATAACGTTCTGGAAACAGATTCAGGACAACTAACATTTCCTGTTCGAACATACACAAATGTTGACGACTTGATTTCGTCGATCGTAACTTCCCTTCCCGATAATCGAGAAATACGAAAATCTGTGCTTTACAAATTCTGGCATCTTCTGGCTGACCCGCAATGGAGTTCATTCGAGTCATCTGTTTCTACAGATAACACACTATATATTAACGATCAACCGTTTTATTTTCCTGCAGCTACTTATACAATAGATGATCTTATTTTTTTCCTGAAAACCAACCCTGCAAATGTAGCTATTCCTACTCATCTTCGATTCTATTTTAAAGCTGCCGTATATAAACACTTGTCCGAAACAGGAATGCTCGACCCTGAACCCGATGCCTCTGTAGACAATACAATAACACCAATAGATTTAACAGACGACTATGCTAAATTTCGATATGATATATTAAAATCTATCTACTCTTCGCACGTAATATCTAATAACATTGTCGATAAAAATCCTTACATATTTGTATATTCAGATATTGTAAAACAACAGTTGGTCGGTGAAGAAATGATACGTCTTTTACGTCTTACTCGAAAACAATGTTCAGAAGTAGATACCACATGTACGATACCTGTAGCTCATCACACATTCAATCCGATTCACTATGTTTCTCTGGATAAAAGTTCTTTTGAAACAATAGAAATTACTTTAAACGATCAAAAAGGAAACTTTTTACCTTTAAGAAACGGTTCCGTTCCTACTATCGCTGTTTTACATTTTCGTAAAAAAACAAAATCCTTTTAAAAAACCGACATAACACTATTTTCTCAGTCTATATTGGTAAACGAATGAGTCATCATGAATTCGCAAGCAGAATATTACACAACCCAAATACATGGAGGAATCGGACCCATTTTTCGTTCTAACAGAATTCAGAAAGGAAGAGGATTAGGTTCTCTTTTTGCTGGACTTTTCAGAATGGTGAAACCTCTTCTCTGGAGTGGTGCAAAAGCTGTCGGAAAAGAAGCTTTAAAAACTGGTGCTAATATTGTTACAGATATTGCGACAAGTCAACAAACCCCGAAAACTATTGTTCGTCAGCGAATACGTGAAGCTGGTCAGAATCTTAAAACTAGAGCACAACAAAAAATCGATTCTCTGACAGGTTCGGGTATAAGAAGAAGAATTGCAAGAAAAAATACCCATTCGGTGTTAAAACGTTCAGGTACCCGTGCTAGAACCTCGAGAATCAAGAAAAAACGTACATCCGTAAAACGTCGAAAAACATCATCGAAATCTAGGAAAACACGTAAAAGAAAAATTAGACAAAATATCAAAGTCAGAGATATTTTTACATCATGATACAGAACAGCACCTGGGTAATTTCACAGTTCGACCTTTTTCAGAAAAAACATACTATTCCGTACAAACCTATTGCTTCCTTCGATAACCAGAATGTAACTTCGTTTCTCGAACCTGTCTATCTTCGCTTACAGCTGAAGATGATTAAACAAGATGGAAGTCGTATGAGAACTCTACCGTCCGATAAAAAATCGATTCTCTGACAGGTTCGGGTATAAGAAGAAGAATTACAAGAAAAAATACTCATTCGATGTTAAAACATTCAGGTACCCGTGTTAGAACCTCGAGGATCAGAAAAATCAAAAAGAATATCAAAGTCAAAAATATTTTTACACAATGATGCAGGACAACACGTGTATGATTTCACAGTTCGATCTTTTTCGGAAAAAAACTATTCAACAAAATGTCGAAAAAACCAACACTGTTACCTACAAACCTATTGCATCCATCGATAACCAGAACGTGATACCATTTCTCATACCTGCAACAGCAACAGATTTTCTGGATCTTGCATCTGTTTATCTTCGTTTACAGGTGGAGATGGTCAAACAAGATGGGAGTCGTATGAGTGCTTTGCCGACCGATAATGCAACCACAAAAAATTGTGGGGTAGTAAATTATCTCCTCAATACTATATTTTCACAATGTAACGTTGCTATCAACGGTATATCTGTAACAAATGCTGACAACAATTATGCATACAAATCGATTTTTGAGGTACTTCTCAATTACGGTACTGATGCTACAAATACACATCTTACTAATGCTTTATGGTACCTGGACACGCCTGGAAACCAAGATAAAATCACAACCAATAACGAAGGTTTCACCACCCGAAAAAAAATTTTCCAATACGTTCCGTCATCAGGAAATCCTATGGAAGTAACAGCCGAAATGGAACTTATGGGAAAACTCCACATAGATTTTTTCAATCAGCCTAAATATCTACTCAATGGTGTGGAAGTACGTATCGAACTTATCAAGTCACGTGATGCTTTTTATATCTGGGGAGATCAAGATTCACCTAGCGTACAAATAAAAATTTTAAAAGCTGCTCTCGAAATAAATCACGTCATTCCTACTCCTAGCACCAGTTTGGCTATAGACAGAGCACTTTCTTACGCTCCTGCACATTATCCGTTCACAAGAAGTATTATCAAGGCATACTCTTACGTTGCAGGAACGCAGCAGATTTCTATCGACAATGCTTTTCAAGGTCCTTTTCCGAATGTTATTCTTTTTACTATGGTATCCACCGCCAGCTTTCTCGGAGACAGTAAAAAAAATCCGTTCGACTTTAGAAGTTTTAACCTATCTTCTTTCCATCTTGTAAAAAATGGAGAGCTCACACCTTCTGAACCTTTACGAATCAGTACAGGAGGAAATAGCGGTTTAGTAACACGTGCCTACCAAACTCTCTTTTCCGGCACAGGTATCCATCACAATAATTATGGACATCAGATAACAAGGAAGATGTTTGAAAACGGATCATTTTTTCTAATTTACGACATTACACCAGATTTTTCAGGAAACGATACACACATCAGTCTACAGGAACAAGGTACCTTAGGAGTAGAAATGCAGTTTTCTCCACAACTGTCGGAAAATGTTACCTGTCTTCTTTATGCTGAATTCGAAGTGGCCTTGGATGTGACAAAAGACAGAGGTGTTATCCTTCATTAATAAACCTAACAATTTTACTCTATAAATTTGGTGTATTCCTGTTTTCTGCCACAGAAACCTACCTGTATCGTAATAGAAAAAGACTATCGTGTTTGTGTACTTTATTATAAACGTATCCGACATGAACACATCACAGATCAGACATATTTTATCTCACAACTGTTCCACCAAAACAATTTTTTATGGTGTTTACCCGAGAGATCTTCTGCCTCGAACGTTCTCCACCCCTGCTTTGATAATCGCAAACACGGATACTTCCGATTCCAAAGGAACACACTGGGTTGCTTTCTATTTCGACAAAAACAATAAGGCAGAATATTTTGATTCATACGGTTTCCACCCCTATTACCCAGAATTCATAACATTCTTGAACCGTCATTCCTCTATCTGGACTTACAATAATACCCCCTTACAAGGAATATTTGCTACAACTTGCGGACATTACTGTTGTGTATATGCTTATTATAAAGCACATCACGTCACAACCAGGGATTTCATCCGGATATTCCCACCAGGTGTCAGTAAAGATGAATATATTTTACACCGTTTTCGTCAGATCTTCAAATGTTTACCGCATTCAAAGTGTCCTAAAGGAGCACAAGTGTGTCGTTCCATCAAACCAGTTCGGGAGTGTATAAGGTGATTTCTATATAAAATATGTATGATGATTCTGCTCACTCTCAGTATCATCTTGACACCTTTAGTGAAAACATCATGGAACCGGTCAAAAAATCTACAATGGAAAAACATGATCAGCTTCTAGACCGTATTACTCATAAGGATGGTGTTTCTAGATGTAAAAAACGTAGACGTCTGCCCCCTACCAAAATTGAGATTCCTGTTATAAAAACTGAACCGATCGAGAGTGAACCGGATGTGACAAAGGATTGTGATTTCATGAAAATACGTCAAGAAAACAGTTCTTCCCAAAATAAAACCGAATGTTCGGAACTGCACAACATAGATGTCTGTTTGGATCTTTATCTTGCAAATATATACTTTCTGAACACAGAAAAAACCAAATATGTAGCAGTAGGATTCGAAAAACAAACACCTTTCAATCTGGTATGGGAGTTTTCGCAACAAGGAAGATTACCCGTACGAATTAATTCTTCACAGATTAGAGAATTGGGTGTTTTGAAATCTGATGTACTTAATTACATCGAAACAGGTCGACGATTTAATTATCTCGTCACAGGGAATGTTACTGTCAGTGCTGTAAATTTTTTCGGAAAACGTTGTATTTCCATGTATCAACATTCCTCACCGGATGCTTTTATTTTTACACCCCCGGAACTACATTTATTTTTTTGTGAACTTTTCACACCCTTAAGAAAATTAACGAACGAACGTTATCATAAATTACAGCCACATATACAGACTTTTGTGCATTGTATCGAAAAGAATATGTTTTCAGAAAGAAAAGAAGTACCGGAAAACCTGATAAGCCATTTTCACGTTCTCTGGTACAACGAATTGATGATTGAAATATATCTTCAACACAATCTTGGACATTCATTGATATTATAAATAATTTTATTATCCATTATGTATTTTTACTGTAAATGTATATCTTTATATGTATATTATTAAATTGTAAATAAAACATTTGAAAAAAGGTTAAACATTTTTTATTTTTCTCTATTACAGTAGAAATGGTACATTTTCCAAACATTTTCAACTGCACAGGTTTTGTTCACATTTTTTGATTCACTATGTTCTCTACATTTCTTTTTCTCTACCGAAAGTTTCACACTCTCCAATTTTGGACACCCAAATTCTTCAATATTATCTACGGTTAACGTACTCATACGTTTTTCTCCGCTACATTTTTCCAACCATTTAGTTTTTTCAGTACCTTTAACATACACATTTTCATTTACAAGTACAGAATATAAAAGATCTCCTAACTTCTCATACGGTACCCAACCATTTTCCCAGGAGAGTCCGTGTTTGTTTGCACGGAGCCAATAATTCACACGACGATATTTTTCACTTAACAAATGTAGACCGTATGGAGGTTTTACTAAATAATCAAATGTACATTCAAAAGGAGACTTCAATATTCCGACTTCTTTCCACACAAATTCACCGTCTTTTCCTCGTAAACCTTGAACGTCCAAAAAACATACATCCATTGTTCAACAGGTAAAAACTGTCAATGTATTTTTAATAGATCCACGACATATAGCACACTTATCAAGTTGTGAGGCACAGGATCGACAACTGACAAAATGTCTGCACGGGAGAAACACTATATCGCAAACATTCAAAAAACAGATTTTACAAATCATTACAGAATCTGCATTTTTTTCAATAACTTTTTTTGCAGACTTTTCTCTATTAGCACAATATTTACATTCGACCTTATAATGTAGTAATGCAACACTTTGTATAAAACTACAATGGGGCACTGCTGCCAGATGTCTTATAACAGGACAATCTTCCGGTGTCCAATCACAAAAGCCATAAAAACAATATGAACACAGTACTCTATCACCGTGGCCTGAATAGTAACATCCTGCAGTCACTAACTCTTCAGGTGTCTGTTGTAATCCTACAGGCCACTTTTCGTAAGTTTTGTATCGAGAATCGACTGATAGGTAGTTATTACAATGCCCCGAAAATCGGTAGCAGGGATAACTGAACACTTTCATAAATCAGCCAAAGAAAAACAATCTGATACAATAGGTGATGGGGTTCCAGGTATTGGTGATAACGGTACCGGCACAGTATCTTCTACATCACTATCGAACAGGGCTCTGGAAAAACCAAGACGATTCGAAGATACCACTGGAAAACAGGGATGTCCTTCTAATTTACGTAGTAGAGAACGGTTGCAGGTAGTACACCACAAAATAGTTTTGTTCACTAACACGGCAAGCCACTCTTTCACTCTTTGTTTTAAAGCTTCAGCAATCTCATCTTCATCCTTCCTCTGAATGAGTTCACACGAACATTTGTGACTGGGAAATCCTGTTCTCCCATCCGTAAACTTTTTTCTTTCCACTATCTCCTTCAACGTCTCGCAGGAATGATGGACTGCTTCTCCCGATCTATTGAACAGGTAACATCCGCACCATGGAGCTTCACGTAGTGCTACGTACATAAACGGGAACTGTTTCAACACTCGCTGTACAGCCTCACGATCGGTATCGATATCGCCGCAGGATTCTATGACTTCCCAAAACTCTTCGTAACTTATCTCGTAGAAATTCAGAGCTTTCTCCGGGAACGTTATGCAATACTCTGCCATTGTGACACACTCTCGTTCTTTTATACCGTCTACATATATATACCCTTCTTCCTATTACGTCATTTTCCTTAAACATGTCCAAATAAATACTTTTTGTATTCTTAAATTAATACAACAATCTTTGAATCAAATGAGTCAGCAACATTTTCCCAGCTTCTGAAAGACAGGTTGTTGACCTCTATACTGAATGCGTCATTAAATTCGAAAACCTAAATCAACCTCTGTACCGAAAAACAAACATAATAAAATAAAAAACAACAGTAAAACATTCCCCAACCGTTATCTATAACCTTTTAACCTCTATCTCAAACTCCACACATTTTTGGAACCCTGCCAAATAATAACAATGTCTGCTTGTTCACTCGAACATTAACCCGAGCCGGGAATTTCCGGTCACGTGACTTTCACGTGATTTTGGCGGGAAATTCTCAGAATCGACCCGAATCAACAATTTCCTATCACGTGATTTTCACGTGATTCACACAACATTTTCTAAACCTCGACCTCTTATCTATAACCTTTCACCTTTCTCAGACAACATTTTAATCATCATTCAACTGACTCAGTAATTTCCTGTTGAAATCAAGCTCGGGAATTTCCCGTTCCGGGGTCAAAAAACTCTTCAACCAATCAAAACTCAAAACACCTATGACGTCATCATCTCCTCATCCAAACAACCAATCAAAATCCATCCCCATATCTCAAACCCCGCCCATTTCTGGCCTCTCTCCAAAAACAAACAATGCTTGCTTGTCCACAGCCCTTTATCATCAATTGATCTTTCATCGATCTTTTCCAATCAATTGATTTATCGGACTATATCCGGGAACATAACTACTCACATATATATACTTATATAATAATAATTATAATAATAATAATTATTATTATTATAATTATTATTATATTCATGTATGGTGTTTTGTGTGTGTCTTTTATTTAGAGTGGACGTTTACTGCCTAAATTTACTTCTTGATTACAAGTTTATCTCTACATGATTCGTTTTAATAAAGACATTAATTCTTTTTTATTGGTAAGTTGCGTTGTCTCTAGTTCAAATCACAATGTGCCGGGTATCGAACCCGGGACCCCTTGATTACAAGGCGACGATGATACCACTGTACCATCGGGGAATCCCCTCATAGAACAGTTTCCTTCTACGACGATTATACAGAACTTAGTGCACTTCCTTCATTTGAAATCTATTCTATATCAGCCTCAGTATTTCGTTATTACAATCCAAGGAATAGTATTCTCCTTAAATAAGAAATAAAAAAAAACATTGGAAATAATCTTCAAACGGACGTAAAAAAATCGAATCCAACCACCTGCAGAATGCCTGAGGGAAACAACAAGAATTTTCTCAACAAAGACATATCCGAAATTTCCATAACATTCTAATAATTTCGCAACCCGTGCAAATAATAATGTGGTAAAATCTTGTCGTGATTCCCTGTAAACACTAAAATCACCAAATTACTTTTTTCCATATTTCCCGTATTTTCTCCTCCTCTTTAGCTCTCAGCTGTTCGGAGTGGGATAATGCAAGATTATTTGTCCCTAATTATCTCCTTCTCTTAGTTTTCCTAATATCTTGGACTCCTTAATAACTTTCCCAACAACTCCTTATCAATTTGTACTGCCATGTTTCCTACAATGTTTTTCCTACTTCCTAATAACAATCACTTCTGTACACCCTTTGATGTAAAAATTAAATAATAAAAATAAACCATATCCGTCGGTCCGTTTATCTTTCCAACCTATATAGCTGAGACTATTTTTACAAGATAAACCTCGGACGCAGACATTCGGCAATCTTTTGGTCCCTCCTTCCACCTTCTCTACCTGTCCTTTTACTTCATGTTATTCAGAATTGTATTAGTATCTGGAGTACTATCGTAACATAAAGTTATTAACCTGGAATATTTTTTTTTTAAATGGGGAGTAACGCTGTGTTTCGAAAGAGTATAGGAAATAAGTTTAGGTATTCAATTCATTCATGCCTCTCTCTAGAATAGTCTTCTTATTTTGACTTAATACACGCTTATCAACGTTTCTAATTGAAATACTTTATTCCAAGCAAACAAGTATTTGTAACTGATTAAAAATTTTGCTTTTATTTTCTCGAGACATTCGAGACGAGACGAGACTTTTCAAAAGCCGTCCCGTCCCGTCTCGTGTCTCGTCTCGGAAACGAGACGAGAAAGGCATTCCGTCTCGTCCCGTCTCGAATTTCAAAAGGCTTGTCCCGTCTCGTGTCTTGTCTCGAAAACGAGACGAGAAAGGCATTCCGTCTCGTCCCGTCTCGAATTTCAAAAGGCTTGTCCCGTCCCGTGAGCAACACTAGGGGCGATTTTTTGTGATGGAAATTTGATATGAAACAGTACAGCATTTGGCACAAGTTGAATTACGTTATTAACTATCCATTGCTGTTACATAAATTGCAAATTCTAGACTGCTAAGGAAACTGTAACGGGTAGTATTATTAAGGAAGGGTGGATATCCAACTCTTTAGGTCTTAAATTGACACGTGGATTCTGGTAGGGGATTGAGGATTAAACGTTGGGGGAGGAGGGCAATATCCGACTATTGAATATCTTAGATTATCCTGGGAATTTTAGTTAGGGGGGGCTGAGAATTAAATTTGGGGGAGGGTATCTAACTCTTGTGTATTAATATTACGTCTGAGATTGTAGCGGAAAATGTGGTTTGGGGACGGATTTTTTTCTTTTGGAGGGGGTTATATCTAGGTACTCTTCAATATCAACAGTAAGTCCAAAATTTTGGTTGGAGGATTGAATATTAAATTTGAAGGCAGGAAATATGGACCTCTTAAGAAAGTGTAAAATCTTAGATTGTCAAGAGATGTCTTTAGGGTTCGAACATTATATATGGAAACTATAGTTAGCGATATGATATGCTCACGTTTCGGCGACGAACGTTGGAAAAGATAAGCTGGAAAAGAGTAAATACCGAGGGATCCTATGAAAGTATTGACGTCCAATTAAATTAATATTCTTGCAAGCCAGCAAAGAAATAGATAAGAAAAATTCTTGCTGGCTTCGCTCGCAATGTTGTGTTACAGAAATTCGTGTCTGGCATTTTCATGAGACGATTGTGAAGAATTATACTGCAGCTGCATTACAAGACATTTAAACAATATTCTCGATATTTATTAATAATATATTTTTTTTAAATATAATGTTTAGTGTCGGCATACTGCTTCATTTAAAGCAGGTGAGTCATTTTGATGATATGGTTCTATTAGCAATATTATTGTATTATTGATTCCCTGTAGGCTATGCTGCAATAGTTGTACTAACTGTGTACTTCATAGTAACGCCTTGCACATTACTCGATAAAATAGGAAAATAAATAGTGTCAAAATCGCATTTCTAACTTATTGTTGCTGGGTAAATTTGCTTAGCAAGTGAAATTTGCACTTAAGATGAAATCCATGCCATGTAATTATTGCTATGGATTACTAAAACAATTCTAATTACCCCAAGCAGAGGGGGTGAGTTCTTTGAAGGAGGCACCTTATTATATTCTCGTCCCGGCCTTAGGAATTTCTAGCTAGGGTTCTGTAATTTTACATCTTAAGTTGTGTAAGACTTTGTGTTAAATACTGAAATTGTGGGTTATTAAAATCTTGTTCTCCAACCACAAACACTGTTTAAATACATATTTATATAATTATGACACTTGAGATTGCTAGCTTTCCGTTATTTAGAAAATTTCAACCATTAAAAAATATGGACAGTTTAACAGGCTATTGTATTCAAATAAAATGAATTATTACATATTCATCCAAAATATTTTGAGGGGTAATGCATCCACGGTCTAGCTGGGGGATGGAAACCTCTGTTTAAGGAGGACGGGCAGATGAAGTAGATAATGCTAAAAAAAACCGTTACTTTCAATAGACAGGCTATCGTAATTAATATTTCATGTGGATTACAACATGATTTGGTGGGGACGCATGACGAGATTTGGGGTGGGTGGGGATTGCTCCATTGGCCTTGGAGGGGATGGGCACCCCTGGGGAAACAAGAAACATGCATGCAACCTTTTATTGGGGGCGGGGCAAGGACAGTTTACTTTCCCTTCGTAGATGGTTAAGCATAGTGTGGGAGCAAAAATAGCAAAAAGCGGGGCGCAACTGTTACCCTAATTACCGCCACTGATTAACATAAGTTACTAACTGAAATGAAATTATATGTGTGAAATACGTGCTTATTTTGTATGTAATTGTAACTGTAATTCTGAGAACTTGAAGTCATTTCGAAGCTATCGGATTTCATAGCGCGATTTGACGGGAGTTGCCGTCTGGCCGGCCGGTAAGCGGGCCGCCGTCAGGCGCACGAAGGACAGAGAAACGCACTGTAGATATCTTTAGATTGACATTCCTTTTTCCAGAAAGGCTGTGCCCCTTACCCTCTCCCTGGACGTCTATGATGATATGTATTAAGTCTTCTACTCCAAGAAAGTGGTCAAACAATGTAAATATTCAGATACACGTTGCAATCTTATTGAACTATTTAGTAAAATACAAAATGAAATTATCATTGCCTTTCAAACACAATTTTTTAACCTTTTTAATGTAATCGATGGAGGTATAAAATACATAGTACATTGCACCTTCCTTTTGTAGCTTCAGAACAAAACGCAAAGTGCACAGCAACTTCGTCTTCCTTAACCCTTAACAGGAAGAATGATTTTTATTACATAATTGGAAGTATGTGTCTGACAGACACGGAACGCCGAAACTTTGGTTTCCTTGGCAAAGTATTACATAGATTTATTCTTATAATCTAATATTATAAAATTTATTTCAAAATACATACACAACGCAAGTGCTACGTAAGAAAAAAATAACTATTATTGAGAAAAACTTTTCTTTTTTTATTAAAATGAAATTTTCACACACTTCAAATGAAATACACTTTTTTGTGAACAAACGTTTTCTTGAAAGTACTGAGCAAGTTTGAAATTTACGTGCTTCTGTCAACCAAACACATCACGCACACTTTCCTGGAACATTCGAGACATACTGGTTTGTCACATTTGAAGCACTTATATGCTGTGTTCCTATTCTTCTGATAAGGACAAAGGCTACATTTCCTTTTGCGTTCCATTTTGTCACTTTTTGCTAAATGTTGCTCGTCTTCATTGTACGGTGTTTTCTTCCCCAGAACATCCTCGACTGTTTTTTTCAGCTCACTCCTCAAATTATGAACCTTCAACCTCCTTTCAAGATGAGGTCTCATGAGGTTCATGGCTAGTTCTTTCACAAATCTGTATCTGGAAATACTTGGGCTGTTTGTAAAACATAAGTACAGAATGCAGCTATTTACTGTACTTATATTTACTAACGTGAACAATATTGCTAAAGGCCACCGCCGACATCTTCTATTAGAAGAATAATTGGCACACTTTTGATCCAGCGTATCCACACCCCCTTTAGTGCTATTATAAAACGCAATAATTTCTGGTTTCCCTGTCTCTTCATCCAATTCTTTCGAGTGATGCATTCTGGATACTAAAATTACAGCTTTCTTTTTTTGGGGGGACAAATGACAATAGCGTGACGTTTTCTTTAAAGCCATAAAGACAAGACTCAACTTCTCTGTTACCAGAAGGCAAGAATTCCTGGGGGATTTCTGGTTTATTTTTTCTAACAGTTCCCACATATTTTAGTCCTCGGTTTTCAAGTTCTTTCACTAGTTCTAAAGAGGAAAACCAGTTGTCAGCAGTTACGTTTCGGTTACTGTTCACTATCGGTTACACTAAGCGAAGAATTGATTGTGTTGGAAGACTAAGCTTCTTCTCCTCATTGCTTAGTCCTACTCCATCAGATCCTTTACCACAATAAATGTAGGCATTGTAGAAATACGACATGCGGGCATCTGCTAGACAAAGAATTTTAATACCATATTTAGCTGGTTTCTTGGGCATGTAAACCTTGAAGCTGCATTTACCACGAAATGGTACAAGCATTTCATCGATGCAAACATATTCTCCTAAAGAAAATAATTTTTGGCAATTATGCGTGAATTTGGAGATGATGTCTGAAATGGCTGCAACTTTGTTTGTCTCCTTCAGTGTTTCTCTCGTTTCAGGGTCGTCAAATCGGAGGCACAGTAACAAAATTTGGAAACGCTTCATTGACATAGCTGATCTAAATATGGGTCTACCCATAGAATCAGTAGAAAAGAGGGAAACCATATCCTCATGTCCAGACTTACAAATTGATGTAAGCATAAAAAGAGCTAAAAGTGCCTTTATTTCACATTTATCAGTTGGTCTGTAATTGCTCTTTTGATGCTCTTGGACTTTAATTCCTGTTTTCGCTAATTTTACATTTGTCCACAACACAATATGGTCAATAATGTCGTCATCAAAAATTAGAGACCAAATATCTTCCATTTGAGGATTTTCACCTAAATTTCTAACAATCTTTGTCAAGCCTGGAATTCCTCGTATTATATTTTGACGAGGAACACGTCTAGTCTTTGTTGGTTCTTTAGATTCCCAAGCATATCCTTTCTTACCTTGAAAAAAAAAGCCGGAACGTCTTTCTCTTTATTTGTCCTGCAACTTACAGACGAAATACTAGTTTCGAAATTACGACAATCTTCATCATCAGTGGAAGAACCATATGTATCAGGAATGAACGTGGGGTCCACATCGGAATCATCATCAGAATATAGATCTTCCATCTCCTCTTCTAGCCCGTCTTCTTCTTCCACTTCTTCCCACGTTTTTAAAACCTTGGCGTAAAAATTGGGTTCACCCATTTTCGCTACATCGCTTAGTTTCCTTTTCCTAGATGTAGAAGGTCCTTCCTCCATTATAACTAAGTTCTAATCATCAACATCAACCACGGGACACGCAAAAAAACTTACGTTATTGGAAGTATGTGCCTCTCAGACACGGTAGGTTACAAAAAAGCTCTTATCAGCTAACACACAAGCGCGACCGACAACAATGAATCACACCACCAAACTAAGAAAAAAAAATTATGAAGGTATTGAGGAGCTCGCTTCACAGAAACATACAGGGTTGTCAGCACAACGAAAAAAAAAACATGCGTGTCTGTCAGACACATACTTCCAGTAAAGGGTTAAAATCCCTTCTGCCGCATTGTCCCCAACAACGAACTGTAAAATTTCTTCTAGACAACAATGGGCGTCTTCCTAACAGTTTTTGAAAAAGCTTGAAATCGTGTTTACTAGACATGTTACGTAGAACAAATACATAGAACGTTAACAAGATTGATTGATTGATTTAGTTTATTTTACTTCCCGTTTTGTGCCTCTTGGCTAATTTGCGAAGATGGGGATAAGTGATGAAATGATGAAATTGATGAATGAACATTCACAAACAACTAAGCCCGAGCGGGATTCGAACCCGGGACCCTTGGCGTCGCAGGGACCGGCACGTATTAACAAAAAAAACTACCCTTCACGTTACAACTCGCATTAAATAATTTCCCAAGCACGGTTTGGTGATACCTTGAAAGCACCTGAAATTTTTGCTCCAGTGTGAGGCGGAAACTAAACCGTTTATCAACAATCCAAAAAGTTATAGGCAAATATCGAAAACAACAAACAGACCACTTGAAGAAACAAAGGAAGAAAAAATTCATAACAACAATGCTGACGAAAGAAAAAAAAGGGCGTAGTACAGAAAAGTATGTATATCGGCATCTCTTTCAGTGCTTGTCTGTTGTTATTTCAGTACCTAACATTCGGCGCTCAATAAGACGACATGACACAATATGACACTCTTAAGGGTTAGTGTCTTCAGTTGAACGTAGGGGGTGCTGAAGGGGGTGCGGAAGAAAATTAAGGGGTGTGCAAGTACCCCCTCGCGCCCCTCTGCCCGTACACAAGTAGAGGAAAGGAGCCAAATATGGCATACCATTTACATTTTGGTTCATACGTCAGTCAGATTTATTTCCAAGTGTGTGCAATGTACATAAATAGTTATAGTATTGAATGTTGTGTAATTATTGATAATAGTAGTCACATCGGACAACACAATTAGTCATGATATACGAAAAATACAAACACTGCACAATTTCAGACATGACAAGTAGGGTTACTAATATGGCATACCTGTAACTTCTGTGAACAAAACAGTTTTAGAACCTGATAAACATAAGCACACTGCGTTACATAATATTAAAAAACAGTATGGTCTATGTCCTTGTTTTGAAGTTGTGATAGTCTCTGCCATAGACCTAATAGAACTCATTCCTAATCTATTGACAAAAGTCACATACATAGCAATCTTTCTCTGATCCATTACACTCCACGTGGGCCCACAAACGACACAACATACACATAATACACTGTTCACCATGAACATCGTTTGAAAATTTCCCATTACAGAACATACAGATGGCATGAGAGTCATGTGGTTCGTGATCGCCATTACTGCTGAAACTAGAGCTAGATGAATCATCCCTAATGCTCATAACGTCATCTTCTTCCTCGGAATCTGTTGATTGCTGATCGACGTACTTCATTTTCTTTTTCTTGTTTTTTTGCTGCCGCAAGAGGAGTCTGCACAGATTTATCTACTTCCGTAGGACTAATCATTTGCGCCAACTAAAGTTTCATCTTTGATGACTTAGCAGGTTCCTTATTTAGTGAAATTTCCAATGTGTTCTTGTATGGGGAAGATGTAAGAACAGCTGATGAACCAGCCTTCCTTCAACGACTTCCAGCACTTTTCACAATTTTGGAAATGGGAGAGATGTTCCATTGTGTTACCCTCGAAGTTGAAGGTCCTGCCTCAGCCGTTGCTTTCTGGGATGAAGCGTTGATGTCTGTAGTCAAATCTTCAGCAGAAGCCTCCATCTCGGCATTTATGAATTCTTCATTGGCAAAAATGTTGGGGTTGAGAGGATAAATCGCCGTCACCTTAAATCCATTCACAGCAATTGGCCCTGTTTGAACTTTTAAGTACGCATTCCCAAATAGTTCTGCAATATCAAAGTTGTTTTGGGGGCGTGAATTGATTCTCATCCAGAGGCGGATTTCTTCACTGTATCTTGCTTTCAGTGGACTCGTAAAACTCCTATCTAAAAGTTGAAGTTTATGCGACGCATGTGGAGGAAGGCATACAATGCAAACATGATTCTCTCTTGCCAATAGCAACACCTCAAGATTTCTAGAATGGCTGTAACGGCCATCTAATATTAACAGTACAGGAAATTAGGCAGAGGGCTTCGTGTATTGCAGGAAAGGCCTGAACCAATCCGTGAAAATATGTGACTGAATCCACCCAGATGGGTGACTTGCAGCAATGGTTCCTGAGGGTGCACCTCTCAATAGTTGAGAATTCATGTTTTTCCTAGGGAAGATCATCATGGGTGGTACATAAATGCCACTGGCACTGATACATGTGACCACCGTCACAACTGCTCCCCTTTCAGCTGAAGTAAGCGATGCCACTTGCCGTTTGCCTTTACGGGCCAACACCTGGGGAACTCTCGACTGCACTATGCTTAACCCAGTTTCATCAACGTTAAATA
The DNA here is from genome assembly GCF_977018435.1 of Lepisma saccharinum. Taxonomy (NCBI): domain Eukaryota; kingdom Metazoa; phylum Arthropoda; class Insecta; order Zygentoma; family Lepismatidae; genus Lepisma; species Lepisma saccharinum. Next base: position 10,535,427 of record NC_139251.1, on the reverse strand, counting down.
TTCTGTCTGGTCCATAGTTTTTCTTTTCCATCTTTTCTTCTAACATGTTGAAAAATTTGTTCACATTTTCTCTATTGAATCCCAGGTTTCGGTGATATGATGTTGCTGTAAGTTTTCGGAAAGACGATATTGCTTTGTGCCTCTTTAGAAATAGTCTCAACCAACCTTTCCCTGCACAGTGCTTCAAAAATGGGTGTTTCAGTTCATTTTGTACAGCCAGCTGGTATGCCATCTGCCGCACATCTCTTCTCGTGAGACCGAAAAAATGTTTCTCATGTTCAACAGGTAGCGAACTAACTCTTCTTCAAGTCTTGCGCCTAGCACTACTTTCCTACCAAGCTTCTGCGTAACAGCATCTGTAATCGGCAAATCAGAGTGTGCGTAATGTTGTGTGTGGTACACTGTACAGCTAGGACGCTTTCAGGAAGCCCATTACTTTATTCCTGCAATCAGCTATTGCTCGACTCATGTTGTCATGGTCCCACTGCTTCCTTTTGGGTGGCATGTCTGAAAGAAGAATACAGACCCTATAGAACCTCCACTAGCATGTTTAGGTAGCTGTTATCGTTCCATTATAGAGGTTAACGTTGGTTTTCTTTCATATTCCTTCGTAGGCAGTGTGTGGCGGTTCCCTAGTGGCTGCCTGCATCAATTAGGCCCACTGGTCGTTTTCTAGTTTCAATGTAGCATTTTTCTACCTAAGACTGCGCAATACTCTCTCTCCTTCTCTTGCGATTGAACAACGGGCAACAACGGTTCTTTCATATGCCGACGTTAACCTTTACAGTGGGACGAGTACAACTTGCTTTGTATCTGACATGGTCTGTTGCAGAAAATTATTTATTTATTTCATTTTTAAACAAAACACGTAGTTGCTATTTATTACCTAGACTAATTGATACATTTATTTATTATTATTTTATACTTATTGCCACTTTTCTTAGTGTTTGTCATGAAAATAATTAATGTATTCCTACAAATGAACATTGAATAGTAGAATACAAATATGGCATAGTGTGGGTACAAATATGGCATACTACTATGCCATATTTGTAGCCTCGCCATCTTTGATTTCCTGATCGAAATTTTACTGAACCCTGGCAGCACACATAAAAAACAACTATGCTCGTTTGTGCTTCAAACAATAGCCTTTTAAGTGCACACACGGTTATTGCAAGTTTATTGCAACCAAATAAACTGCCGATGGAAATACAACTTTCCTTAAAACTTCTGAAATCTTTGAAAAACAAACAAGGTTCTCCTGTCACACAATACACGTGCGGTGCTCAACGCGATAACACTCACAATGGAAAGACCTTCCAAGGTTTCGTTCCAGAAAACACCAACAGAGGGTAGTAGTTACCAGCAGAGATAATGCACCATGCCAAATTAGTACCCCTATGCCATATATCTCTCCTTTCCTCTATAAGTATCTCGGAGGCTCCGATCCGAACCACTATGTGCCTCCACCGGGTATCGAACCCGGGACCCCTTGATTACAAGGCAACGACGCTACCTCAACATGATAGAGATACGAATGTTGTTAACATAGTTGTTACAGAAGAGCAACGTTACATACGACAAATTTCATTGGCCATTCTTTCTTTAATAAGATTACAACTAAAACGAAATCTACAATGTATACTTAAAACTAAGAGTGTGCAGATTCCCAAAAAATTGGGACCAGGTCCGGGATCGGCGAAAAAATTTCCCGTCCCGATCCCAACTTTGGGAAATGACATCCAATTTTTCTGGATTCCGAGCAGTCGGGAAATACAGGAAGGGCATTTTTAAAAGTAATTAATTCTCAAAGTTTCCTTCCTTGTAAATGTCTGGAATTAGCCGGAAATTGTTAGTTTTTATACCAGGAATACAAAAACAATCACTTAAGGTGAAAATGACGTAAAATTTGAGATTTACAGAGCTTCGCGAAATTGCGAATTTTTCCCGTCCGTAATATCTGGATTTAAAAAATTTCCTGTCGCTACACAAAAAATTTGGTCCCACACACTCTTACTTAAAACAAAGAAAAGAAACAAGATTCTCCATTTTTAAGAATGAAAGGAAGAGACGTTCAATGCCAATCCAAAGTAAGCATTTTTTCTGATCTCCAAACCTTGAGAAAAAAAAATCGATTTTGACATTACATTCGAATTTTTGGACAGCTTGAATAAAATTAATTTTGTCTCATTTTAACATTCACCCATTTTACAATTATACTATTATGATATCCAATATACAAGAATGGATAACCTGACTACAAAGTGGACATTAGATACAAAAATATCTCGTTTCTGTCAGAAATTACATCAAAATTGTCTGCAAAACTTATGTTTCTTTTGAAATCATTAGGGGAGCAGATGTTGTTGCATCCTATAGTTAGGAATGAAAGATTTGGATATGATGTGAGAATTCTGCTTATGTTGTCATGATCTGGTTTGTATGGAAAATGAACCCATTTAACAGCATCTGGGTTCTTGGATAGACCTGTGTAATTTGTCTGTTCCAGAACAAACTTATTATGATCCAGAATGTAATTAAAAGTTAAAAATTTGCCAGTTGTTCCCCACAGTTTAGTTTTTATACACGATTTTGTAAAATTTGGAAACAGGTGTGTGAGAATAACAGGGCAAAAATAATTGTCAACAATTTCACACCCAACCCAATATCCAGAATAACAATTATAGAGCCACAGATCCTCAAGTGTTATTTTACCTAAATCTAAATATTGTATGTGTGTTCCTCTAGATCCGATACTCTCTATTGTTGCAACACCATTCTTCCCAACATTATTAAACTCATCAACAAAATAGCTAAGCTCCTCAGATTTAACAAACTTGCTCATCTACAAAAAAATAAGAGTTAAGCATAAATGCAAAAATTATTGTGATTTCCACTGAATTCAAGATATACCCTAATAAAAATATATCTTATACCCTTGGGTATGATAATTTTACGGCTCTTGCCCGGGTGAATAGTTTCACCTACAAATACACGGTTGTTGAAATACTCAACACCAATATAGTGAATTGTTGGGTTTTGAATGCAAATTTTGACATAATTTGTTTTAAAATATTTTCTGTCTGTTCTTCTTATTATTCTTGTCCCATATCCTGTTAGTGGCTTATAAGATTTTAATTTAATTCCTCTCCTATTATACAACTCAAAATGTGTTTTGGGATCTCTGCTGGGCATCTACAATTGAAAAATTGTTAATGTTATCACATCCAATCTCATATTCAATATCTTCCTGACCATCTATTATCAAAAAATTAGATTCGGATGGGTAAATTGTAACTCTTATTACTTCCCCAAGTTCAATATTAAAATATGACAGAGTACATTTCTTGAAGAAGTAATTGTTTTTTGTGATAATCATAACATATGTCTCTTCTGTGTCTTTATTCCTAACAAAACCTCTTCCAATGCCACGCATTTCAGATAAAAATCTAATGGGGCGATCCTCATAAGAATAAACAATAGCTTGGCTTAATGGATCCATGCTACAAAAGAATCAAAAATAAACTCCAAATCTATACATCAATCCCAAAAATACCTCATTCTTGTATCTTGTATTGATAGCTCTTAAAGTGATTTTATTTTTCAAATCATACAGATTATATCCTATGGTGATGTATTTCAAGTTTGGATAATATTTTAGGTTAGTGTATATAGTTTTGTAACCACCAACAAGATCAAAATGCATCCATTCTGTACTGTAGTCCATAAGCAAATCGGGGGAAGCATTGCAGAATAATCTTAGAACTTGGCCATTGTCGATTGGGTTGAAACAAATATCAACTCTGTGATAATAAATTTTATTGTTTGTTTTTTGTGACAAAATACCCTATTAAATTTGGAATGTATGACCCAACCTCAAACTCAAATACATCGACATTGCTGCATATGTCATCTGGGGATGAGTTTGTGTTAATTATGTAACAATGTATGTATTTTGATTCTGTTATCTCTGCAATTTTTTTAAATTCAAAAAATTGCACCATGCCAAGCTCCAGGTATTGTATCCTGGAAACATTTTGGGTGAGTATTTTAATTTGCTCATCACACTTGACAGATAGGATAGGAAAATTGCACAGAGACGTGCTAACAATATTTTTTTTGCTAACAATTTCAAGTTCCTTGAGTGGGAATATGTTGTTTCTAAGATCAGTATTGATTCTGTAGTACAGCATTGCTGTGGAACATGTTAAGTCCTTGGATTCTGTCACACCTATTCTAATACAATTAATATCACAAGTACTATTACAAGGCACGCACCGCATAAAATCATAATTCCAAGCGATGGCATGGAGTAATGGAGTAATCATTTTTCCACGATTCCATATCATACAAAAAAAATTATACTGCAATTGGAGCTTCAGCAGTTCGGGACTGTGCAATATATTGTCTACAAATGTAGGAAAAATAATATTGTACGGGTTGCAAACAAAACTCCCAAAGCTTATGTATTTCAGGTTTCTTAAATTTGAAACAGAATCCAAACTGTCTGGAAGTTCATAAAAGTGAAGCCATTCTACAAGCGGGTCTATCTCAGCTTCTGCATGATATATTTGAGCAAGAGGTGATGTGTTTATAATATTTGTTGGGTTGTAATATGTTATTCCATAATTTGACCTATACTGGTGATACCTGGGAATGGATATAATTTTTGAATTTTGGCTGAATGAAAATATATCAATGTTCTGTGTGAAGTTTTTCAATTCTCTAAATTGATCCAATCTTGTGCTTATAATTGTTGCTCTTACAAGTTTTGCATATTTTATTTTATTTACAATCTGTGCAAACATCTTAAACCTAATAGGACCTAGCTCCATTATATCATAGGTTAAAACATCCAATGCGAGCAGGGATTCAATATTGTTTTTAGCAATAAATATGCTCTCTTCTATATTCATCATGTCCATAATTGATAAGGAGACACAAATTTACAACTATTGTAATTGATTGAAGCAATGTGGTGAAACTTGATATTGTATTGATTACATATTTGTTCTGATCAAAAGCATGAGCTATGGCACATCCAGATTGAATGGCTGCATATATTAAGTATAAGCCAAGAAAAACAATCATCTGTAAGAAAATGCACTGCATTAAACACAGACACCATATGTTCCATAATCCTCTGCTGTAATGCCGAGACTCATGGCCTCATGGTTGATGTGAAACTCATTCATCATGTACAAATATAATTAATTTACACCTAGATCCTTCAAATCTTTACAGAAATCTGGAATATTACAAATATCTTCTGGTGAGCACAAGCTGTGATACACAGTGACATATTTTAAATTTGGAAATTTCTCTATGAGGATTTTCCTATCCTCATATGTGGGGATACTATCAAAATGGATCCATGTGACTGTTTCTGTGTTTGGGATCATGTCATAATATGGGGAGAGAAGAAAAGTGTGACCCATATTTGTTACACATTGCAGGAATTTCTCACCGTACAAATTTAATTTGTATGCATTTTGATATTGTTTCACAACGGGCCTCCCATATTTCAGTGAGAGCTTCTTTCTCAATTCTGGCCTGAGCTGAGACCTGACTTTCTTAATATCAACTTTGTCGTCAAAATAGAGATCAAATTTTTTTATGAATGGGTATATCTGAACTTTCTTCTATTTTCTTCTAGATGCTCCAATCTCAACAAATTTTATGGACTGTGGTGGATCCTCCATTGCTTGAAAAGACAAAACATACAAATTAAAAACTAAAAAATTGAACTACAGGCTCGTTGATATTATAGATGTTATACAAAATTGGATGTATTATCTTATAATGGAGCATGAGTCTCAACTGATCCCTAAGGCTTACATGTATTTTCCTATTATTCCCCCCAACAAACTGAACAATATGCAGGTTTTTAAACACCCTTTTGAATTGCCTGCTTTCTGAAAAATCTGTATCTTGTAAAAGCCACTTGACCTTTGCACTTTCAGTTTTGGATCCCCCAATAGTGTTCAGATAATCATATGAGTATGCATATACAAATTGCTTGTCTGGTGAGGAATAATTGCGTTTGTAATCAGATCTGTCCCAGTACAAGTGATCACCCCTAAACATTTTTTTAAACCCATCCATAACATCTTGTTTTGCAGACAGATTATATATGCACACCAGATTTATGTTTGATATAAATTCCAGATCCTCCAGGGTTGTGTGATCATCAATAAATTCATTTTTCAGATGCACTATGAGAATTTTCACAACAGTGTTCAATTTTTTAATCTCCTCAGCAATATTCCTGAGCGAATCTGGTTTAGAGAAATATACAAGCTTGGTGCTCAACATGTCTCTGCAATCAACATCCAAGTATAATCCTTCACAAACAAAATCCAAATTTTGCTTGCCCACAAAACTCATGTTGTGTTCAAGCAGAATCTCTACACACTGATGTGATAGGGGTGTAACACCATGGTCAAGACCTAGAATCTTATTCTTGCTGTGAATAGTGTTTTTGGAATTTTGAATGGAATCAACTATAAATGGTTGCTCTTCCTCATTAAATACAATAAAAGATCCTTTATACTCGGACAATGGGCCCGTGTAGACATATGGTCCATAAAATGAATTATAATCAGGTGGGGGCGCCATATCTAAAAAAAATTTATCAATACATTACTTTGCATGCAATAGGTATTTCTATGTTAACACTAAGCATGTACATGAGTAACTCATTAAAACCTGCAGCATAAGAAGAATTGTTGAATTTTACATTCATGAGGCATTTGCCCCATCATATATATTCCCCTCCCCATCTGTTATAATGTCTGCACTATTAAATCTAAACCAACCCCTATTATTTATATGAAGTTGGGGTATGTAGAAAAATACAAAAAATTTATTGTGCAATTCAGCAGATGCCTTGCTGAACCATATTACATAGGATCTGTAATAACAGTGAAGCATGAATGCATCTATTCTATAGTGATATACCTGTGATTCATGGTAATGTATGCAATCACCCAGCCCTATGCTTACATACCCAAAACTATGATCCCTGTCGAGCAACCACCTAAACTCTGTCTCATTCCTAACTGCAAAAAAATCATACTCTGATAGAGTTGAAAATTCATGTCTTATAGAATCAACAAGAATGTCAGATTTAATGTACTGTGCAATGTTTCTTCTGTCAAAATATGTTTGCATTTTGGCACCCTATAAAAACAAAATGCCAAATTAATTTACATAGCATATCCCCAAAACAGAATCAATACATTCATACCTGCACTCATACATATTAACAACTGATTGGGTATTGTAATGTATTTTTTGAATTTAAAAAAATTGCAGAGATAACAGAATCAAAATACATACATTGTTACATAATTAACACAAACTCATCCCCAGATGACATATGCAGCAATGTCGATGTATTTGAGTTTGAGGTTGGGTCATACATTCCAAATTTAATAGGGTATTTTGTCACAAAAAACAAACAATAAAATTTATTATCACAGAGTTGATATTTGTTTCAACCCAATCGACAATGGCCAAGTTCTAAGATTATTCTGCAATGCTTCCCCCGATTTGCTTATGGACTACAGTACAGAATGGATGCATTTTGATCTTGTTGGTGGTTACAAAACTATATACACTAACCTAAAATATTATCCAAACTTGAAATACATCACCATAGGATATAATCTGTATGATTTGAAAAATAAAATCACTTTAAGAGCTATCAATACAAGATACAAGAATGAGGTATTTTTGGGATTGATGTATAGATTTGGAGTTTATTTTTGATTCTTTTGTAGCATGGATCCATTAAGCCAAGCTATTGTTTATTCTTATGAGGATCGCCCCATTAGATTTTTATCTGAAATGCGTGGCATTGGAAGAGGTTTTGTTAGGAATAAAGACACAGAAGAGACATATGTTATGATTATCACAAAAAACAATTACTTCTTCAAGAAATGTACTCTGTCATATTTTAATATTGAACTTGGGGAAGTAATAAGAGTTACAATTTACCCATCCGAATCTAATTTTTTGATAATAGATGGTCAGGAAGATATTGAATATGAGATTGGATGTGATAACATTAACAATTTTTCAATTGTAGATGCCCAGCAGAGATCCCAAAACACATTTTGAGTTGTATAATAGGAGAGGAATTAAATTAAAATCTTATAAGCCACTAACAGGATATGGGACAAGAATAATAAGAAGAACAGACAGAAAATATTTTAAAACAAATTATGTCAAAATTTGCATTCAAAACCCAACAATTCACTATATTGGTGTTGAGTATTTCAACAACCGTGTATTTGTAGGTGAAACTATTCACCCGGGCAAGAGCCGTAAAATTATCATACCCAAGGGTATAAGATATATTTTTATTAGGGTATATCTTGAATTCAGTGGAAATCACAATAATTTTTGCATTTATGTTTAACTCTTATTTTTTTGTAGATGAGCAAGTTTGTTAAATCTGAGGAGCTTAGCTATTTTGTTGATGAGTTTAATAATGTTGGGAAGAATGGTGTTGCAACAATAGAGAGTATCGGATCTAGAGGAACACACATACAATATTTAGATTTAGGTAAAATAACACTTGAGGATCTGTGGCTCTATAATTGTTATTCTGGATATTGGGTTGGGTGTGAAATTGTTGACAATTATTTTTGCCCTGTTATTCTCACACACCTGTTTCCAAATTTTACAAAATCGTGTATAAAAACTAAACTGTGGGGAACAACTGGCAAATTTTTAACTTTTAATTACATTCTGGATCATAATAAGTTTGTTCTGGAACAGACAAATTACACAGGTCTATCCAAGAACCCAGATGCTGTTAAATGGGTTCATTTTCCATACAAACCAGATCATGACAACATAAGCAGAATTCTCACATCATATCCAAATCTTTCATTCCTAACTATAGGATGCAACAACATCTGCTCCCCTAATGATTTCAAAAGAAACATAAGTTTTGCAGACAATTTTGATGTAATTTCTGACAGAAACGAGATATTTGTGTATCTAATGTCCTGTTTTAATATAAATTTTTAATTTCTTGTAGAAATGCAGTATGATTATGCTGGAAACACGTACATGATATACCCTATTGCAAAGAGGAGAAAAATAGTGAAGAGCTCAGAAAATTACAAAATTTGGCCTTGCAATCTAAGTTATACAGGGCAATCACACAAATATTTCCAATCAATTTTGTTTGGCAATGTTGATGACTGTGCAGAAGAAGTATCTGTATGTTTATATGTGAAGTATTGCATGCTATATTCTCTATGGCATTTAGGGCATATTTTAGTGGGAGTTCTGCTTTTATCTGGATTACAATTCTTTTGGTGCTTAACCCAATTGGGGCTGGATATATTTTTATTACACTGATTGCAATATTTTTGATTTGGAATTTTTTTTGTTGTTGGTTTATTATACAGGGTGCTCGGAAATTCCCCTTACAAACTTCTAGGGCAAGTAGAGGGGACTGCGTAGACAATATTTGGAATAGGAAGCCATGTCCGGAAACGTACCGTTTCCGTGCTACAACCATGACAATGTGTCGGATGTGCCTGTGTTGGTATGCAACCGGGTAGGCAGTACATGACGTCAGAAGATCACCTGATGACCTAAAGTGTAATCATTTATTACAACCATGTCAAATGAAGTGTTACGTAAGGTACAGAAGTGAATGACGTGTGACTCAGTCCATAATACAAACAAATTTATTTGGTAACAATGCCAAGGGAACAAAAAAGAAACGTACTACTGTATTCATTGTCCAACACCTGTGTCAACAGTGGAATGCAACAATTTGTAGACGTCACGTGCCATCAGGTGATCTTCTGACATCATGTACTGCCTACCCTTTGCATACCAACACAGGCACATCCGACACATTGCCATGGTTGTAGCATGGAAACTGTAAGTTTCCGGACATGGGTTCCTATTCCAAATATTGTCTACTCAGTCCCCTCTACTTGCCCTAGAAGTTTGTAAGGGGAATTTCCGAGCACCCTGTATAAGATTTCCTGGGGTTCAATTCAAAATTTTGTACTTAATATATATATATTTTGTTCAGCTGTGTGCTTTGTATATTTCTTGTGTATATTTAATATGTTAATATTATTAATTTTTATCCTCGGTTTATTATATAAAATTTTTTGGGTTTTAAATCAAAACTCTATGCTTACTATGACAGGTTGTAAAGCTAATAGCCTACAAGTGGAAAAAGAGAATAAATATTGATCTACACTGACCTAGCACAAATGCCTGCACAGACATGCATGTCCTAGAAAAGCAATGACCTTACACTGTGTTATGTATTGATTTTTGTATAACAGGCTGGGACAGATATAAGCCTGACTCTAAATATGAGTGGATTACAACAAACAAGCTGGATGTAACAAATATCAGATTTTTTATACAAAATATAAGCCCTTTTGTTCAATATACCAGAAATATATTTAATATGAATAATAAGAAATGTTATATATTAAACCAAACAGGCCTGTAGTATGAAAAGCACTGTAACAACACATCTGTACTCCTCAGCCACTCTCACAATACTGGCTGATATGAAATGCAAAATCTCTTTATATACCCTAAGCCAGTCCGAGAAGAAAAAAAACAGGAATTTGACCTTGGTATCCAATTGAACTTAAACCGGAAGTAAATATGTGTAGGTGGGTGTGGGTTTTATGAGGATTTTGGCTTAATTTCAAGTGTATCCAAAACAATATCAAGAGGGGCATATTTTTAACAAGCTTATGGACAACAATCTGGCTGATGCAACTTTTGTAAGTGTGGGCAAATCAATCTGAGGGGGCTCATCATTTGTACACTGTAGTTTCGGGAAATTCCCGAGGGCATTTTTACAAAAATCTTGGGTTAGACAGGGTGCTACACTTGAGCAAAAAACTCATATGGGCATGTTGAGCTTGTTTTAAGTGTAGCCAAATCTGCTTGAGGGGGGCTCATCATTTGTTGAGTTTATAATAGGTCCAATAACACTACTTGTTTTTTTTTCTTTTAGATTTACGGACTCGGAAAACCTATATTTTTGACTGGTTTGAATTTATTTTTTCCACCAGTTTCATTTCGGCGCAGACGGGGACGCTACTGCCGGTTTTGAAAGAAATAACATGTATTTCAAAGGTGTAAGGGCAATGTCTTGCAAAAAAGGTGGGCTATTGGTTTTAACATGAGGTCGGGAACGTCATTTATTTCTCAAATACAAGGGGCATTCAATATATAACCAGAATTTTGTAATAGCGTCACTCACCGTTGAACAGAGTTGCTACATTCATGTTATTTCGATGCACTTTCGCCAACGGGCCACCAGCGAGTTAATGCCCTTGTTAAAAAAGTATTTTGTTTGACCTGTCAACCAGGAATGTGTTAAGTCTGGTGGTTAATGTGCTAAGTCTGGTGAATAAGGGGGATGTGCTATAACTTCCATACGTAAGTTCTCAATGGTTTGAACAGTCGCAGCAGCAGTATGTGAACGGCTGTTGTCGTGTTGGAAGCAAATTCCTTTCGAGACAAGCCCATGACGTTTTCGTCTTATTGCTGGCTTCAAACGATCCCGCAGTAACGCACTATATGATTCACTGTTCACTGTCGTACCTTTGGTAAGGTTATCTTCAAGAATGACACCATTCCTGTCCTAAAAACAGTCAACATAACTTTTCCAGCATACGGCTGCGATCTCGCTTTCTTGGACCTAGGAGAGGATGGATGGGGGTATTCCATGCTGCCTCTCTTGCTTTCAGGGCGAAAGAAATGGATCCAAGAATCATCCCCCAACTATCCGACCAATGAAGTCGTCCCCCTCAGCTCTATAGCGTTCCAGAAGGTGTTGACAGGCATCCAAACGTATGTTTTTCAAACCTTGCATCAGATGACGTGGGACCCATCTTTCGGAGACTTTTCTGAATCCCAGCCTGTCGTGGATGATCTTTTGTACTGATCCAACACTAATTTCCATTGCTCTTGCTATCTCAGCTATGGCGATGCGGCGATCTTCACGAATAACTGCTTATCCACATCGTGGGAGACCACTTGGAAACATCCATACATATGAAACCAACCAACCACCTCGAATATCTTCACTACTCCAGCTCTCACCCTCACTACACCAAAAGAGCCATACCATTCTCCTTAGCCCTTAGAGCCAACGCCTCAACTCACCCCCCTCATCCCGCCAAAACTACAACCTACGCCTGCACCAAGCCCTAATCAACCGGGGCTACCCCTCCAGCCTCATCAACAAACAATCCAGGGCAACGTCGTCCCACACCCGTGCCATACAACCCAAAACCAACCCTCCCGCTCTGATCACCCAATACCACCCTCACATTCTGAAAATTAAACATATCATCCACTCCCTCCTTCCCATCCTCCACAGTGATCTCGACACAAGAGACATCTTTCGGGACAAACCTAGGGTCGTCTTCCGACGCCCCCCCCCCAACCGCAAGAACATCTTGGTTCATAATACACCCACCGCTCCCATTTCACCATCCCCAGCCCACAAGTGCAACAAACCCAGGTGAAAGACCTGCCCCATACTCATCACCTCCACAACTCTCCAGATCCTGACCGCAGCTGGTCAATTCACCCTTCACCCAAAGGGCACCTGCAACTCCTCCAACCTCATATACACCCTCATCTGTCAAATCTGTGTTTACTTCTACCTGGGTGCCTTTACCCCCCTGAACCTCCGTATCAATAACCACAGAGCCTCTACCCAAAACTCCGATTTCACCGTCGCCACCCACACCAACAGCCACAACACGATCTTCAACAACTGTTTCCATGTAGCCATAATCCGAGGGTAAGTAAAACTTTTGCCACAACTTTTCTCAGGTTGGCCACACTGCCTTCAGCGCTTGGGTGCTATAGATATGGGGAAAACTGCTTAGCAGTAATCCCAAGTAAAATGTAAATAAAATGCCTCGAAATATCAGACTTTCCTTTAATTGCGGTAAGTGTTTACTGTCTCCTACGCCAAAAGGGCTAAAAAAAAAGCAAAGAAGGGGAAAGGAAATACTCACCAGACAGTTAAAAAAATCGAATTTTCGCAGACTCTATCGCTGCATCATCAGTGTTAAGAGAAAGACGGAACCGGTCTTTCAGTGGTGAGCACATTGAACTTCGGTAATTAAATGCTACTTTATGTGGTCATACATTTATATTTGTTAAACTCTTCGAAACAAATATAACAAAAGTATTTGTGTCAAAAGATGAAATACAACCACAGAAAGTACATTTGCACATTAGTATTTTATATAAAACAGCTATTGTTATGTTATCTACAAAAATCTAGCCATTCAAATTGCTCTTAATAAAAAAAAGAACTTACCCCTGATGCTTACTGACTTCCCTTCCCAACAGCCGCCGCTCCCGTGGCAGAGTGGTTAGCACATCGCGCTACGATGCCAGGGGTCACGGGTTCGAATCCCGGCCTGGGCATGAATGTTTGTGTGTGTCCATTCATCAATTTCATCATATCATCCTCATCTTTGCAAATTAGCCAAAAGTAGCACAAGAAGCGAAGTAAAATAAAGCAATTCAATCAATCAATCAAACCTTAGCAACAGCCAATTATTCACTCACTTTTCCTTCTTCCAACCTTTATATCTGAACTGAATGTTATAAAACTTTATTATGTGAGATTTTAAGTATGTGTATTGAGCTTAAAAATAAGAGTGACCTTCTTGCATGTACATTAACCCATTAAGTGAGGCAAAGCTATATATAGACTCTCAAAAATTGGGTCTTTTTTTGTGGAGCATCTATATATAGACGGTATTTCAAAATCAACTGCTCTAATATTACGGAAAGTCATTTTTATAGACACCACTTTTACGTGCTATTATTAGTCTATGTATGTGGGCTACTAGCAATCAAATAATCCATTGTTGATGCTTTGTCAGTTCCTGAAAAATATCTTTTTTCAATATGGATTTAGAGTCGTCGTGGTCTAGTTGGTAAGGCATCTGACTGCCATGCCGGAGACCCAGGTTCCATTTCTGGGGTGGGTGTTCTAAGGTCGGAATTTTACCAGCCTAATTTCTGTATAAAGCAGGCTCACCCAGCCTCAAATCAATAGGTACCTGTGGGCAATCCTGGATGGTATAGGTGGCTGGAGTGTGGTGCTGATTGCATCACATCGAAAATGGCCGCGATGGAAAATATGTAGTGGGAGTACCCTAAATGTGCCTTCAAGTCATGGTGCTGTATGCAGGGGGAACCTTTGACCTTACCTAATATGGAATGTTTATTTATATATAGTTTTCCTTAGCTTCTTTTTGTAGCTAGTTTTTTTAAAATTATTTACGATGAAATATATATATATATATATATATATATATATATATATATATATATATATATATATATATATATATATGCAACCGCAAATTCGTTTCATCGTAAATAATATACGTATATATATATACGTCACACTTCCTTTCAACGTCTCCGCAGGGAAGAGGTTAACTGACCAAATCATTTGGTGTGGAAAATTTTGGTTGATGTAGTAGTGCCTAATCATGCTGAAAATGAAATATGCTAACTCCTCCTTTTCAAGTGAAGCATCAGCCATATTTACAGCATAAACGAACTAAAAAATGAGCTAACTCGGTGGCCAAGCACATTAAGTGGCTGACATTCGATCTCACCACTGAAGTTCCTGGTTTTGAAACCCACCCTGAGCATGGTGTTACTTGTGAGTATCCCTTCATTAATTTCATCTAATCACCACTCATCCTCGAGAATAGCCTAAAGTAGCAGGAAAATGACATAATATAATACAAATACAAACTGAATATGTGAGGCATTGGCTACTGTTAAGTGGGATAACCTGAGACCAGCGGTGAGCACATTGGACTCTTGTAATTCAAGACAAAAAAAAAGTGCTTTTCTTTCCTGTAGTGCAGGTTTCATATTCCAACATATATAGTCATCCCGTAATAGTTATTTACAAAATTTCAAATAATTATGAAACTTGCTGTAATATTACTCCAAAGAACATATAAAAATACATTGTACATGGGCAGGGCTCAAAAAATCCTGGTCGCCATGGCAACTAAAATTTCAGCCTGGCGACTGTGATCTTCTGCGGTAATGTTGCCATTAAGTTTTCTTGTACGAAATGTTGAAGATTCTAAATTGGAATTACAGCGTTAAGTTAGTATTTTTTTATTAAGGTTGTGAACATTCCATACAATCAATAACAATTTCTTACTCTTTGTCCCCCAAGCACCCATTTCCAGCTTTCACACAAGATTTGGCGATGTTTTGAATATGGTAATTCTTAGCTTCTTAGATTGATTGATTTTTTTATCGATTTGTTTTATTTTACTTCCCCTTTTGTGCCACTTTTGGCTAATTTGCGAGGATGCGAAAGAGTGATGAAATTGACGAATAAACACTAACAAACATTCATGCCCAGACAGGGATTCGAACCTGAGAACCTTGACGTCGTTGTGCGATGTGTTAACCACTCTGGCACGAGAGGCGGCTGAGCTTCTTACAGTATGCGCAATTGGTAGTAGGTGGTTTCCTGGCGCCTGATTTACAGAGCTTGCACCTAGCTCTGAACAAGGTTTTTCGAGCACTGGTCATGGGTTACATTTTTAGGATACTTTTATATGCATGCAAGGTATCTACAATTTCAAAAAAAACAAAATTGCCTGCCTGGCTTTTGCAGGTTTTCCAGAAAATTTTCTACACCAAATGATTACATCGGTTAATGTACGTACACCATTGTACCGTCCTGACATGTTTGACGTATTGTCATACGACTGGCCTCTGCAGTTAGTAATATCCAAGCCTTTTTCCTTCAGAATGTTCAGAAGTATGCTTGCCATCTGCTCCGCCGTGTGTCTCATCATAGGCATGAACTCGACCATGTGGCAGAACGTACCGAATAACAATCGTTAGCTGATCGAGGTGTGATACGTCAGCTGTCGAGTCAATGGAGACAGAGAAATACTTCGCCTCCTTGGCTTCTTTCAGGATGGTGTCCTGAACCTTTTGTACCATGAGCTTCACCATTTCATCGCATATTGTGGATGACAAATAGAAACGTTACCTTTCCCGCCGTTAGCTTAGATTCTAATATGGCTAGCCAGCAGAGTATCATATTTTGCCAACAGCTCATTGATGCCAAGGTAGTTATCATTACGAGCGGAACCTATGATCTCATCCGTGCCCCTTATAGCAAGACCTCGATGAACCGCTTCACAATCTGGCGCCAGCAACACTGCTCTTCCTCGACCTGTTTAGCGGCTAGGTAGGCAACACGACCTGCTTCCCTCTGCTGGCTCGCAAAGGACTACGTAGCCTCGCGATGACCATCGCTGCTTTCATGCATTTTTATTCTGGATTCGCCTGCCCTCCAGTTGTCAAAACCGCCAGAAACGAACTTGGTCGTTTGAACAGCACTGCCGCCGAACAATCTGCATGCAAAGCAGAACAGCTTCCCTGTCGAAGGCGAGTATCGCAACCATTGTCTATAGGATTTTTCGCCATTGAGCGGATGCGTACGCACGAAGAAAGTATTTGTGCATCGACGTTGGAACGACTCGCCTGGGTATCGTCTGGTACTTTCTTCAAACTTCGATTCAGTGTGTTGGCAGTCTTTTGGACCTTTCATGGCCCAAAATTCTCGAGTGTCATCGTTGATTTCACCCCACTGTCCCAAATCATTGGTGAAATCCTCCAGCGTCAGCGCTAGTGCTTCAGCGATAGCGTCTCCTTTCACCTCTTTTCTCTCCCCTGAACTTTCCCGCTCTTTATTCTCTCTTGCCCCGACAGGCACATCTTGCTTGGCCTTTCCTTCAGGAGCACTCGAACTCGCAATCGCATCCGACGCAGACGATTGAGACGAAGATGTTCGTACTGCGAAGTATGAACTCAATTTTGGAATTTTCGCCAAAAGCTTTTCTTGTTCTGCAGTACGAACAATATCACAATGCGAGGTCACGTCAAAACCTAGCAATGAAATACCGTCGATTTTGTTCTGTGCAACTAACTTTCAAGGTGAAAAATTTACTACGTCGCATTTACCGAACAATAATAAAGTGGCAACAATCGCCAAGATTTTGCAAAAAATGCAGCTAAATTACTAAATAAACTGTTTAACGTAAAATTGATAGCATTAACTTGAAATCTTCGGTGAACAATAAACACAACGACGCTATAATTACGTCACAGAGCAAAGAATACGTAACTGTATAATAAGTAACGCTGTGTCTAGGCGTCCGAAATTGGAGCTCCAAATTTCATTCTAAGATTTATTTCCAGGTTAATATAGCAAAAGAAAGCTGTTTAGCTTTCGGAAAATTCTCGTCTGTTTTCATCTGGGCCTATTTCAGGAATGGGCCTAATTCCTCAGCATCAATAGCATCCACTTTAATCTGTCACTGAATAGGGTAGCAAGGTAATTCTCATAATTTTGCATAAAATAAACAGTGATCTACGCTTCGAACAAATTCAACAATAAGCAAATATTTGCTCAGATTTATTTTGGGCCAAAGTCCATTTTATGATTTAATTCCGTTAGAAAAATTAAAAATGGCTGTATATTCCTTGAAAAAGCGAAAGTATGCTGAATATGACCGAAAATCTATCAAAATATGCTCTATCACGCAAAAATGGCCAAATATGCCAAAATATGCCCTTAAAAGCACCTTAATTTAATAAGTTTCTTCATAATATGAATTTATTGTATATTTAGGGATCGCAGCACCCTTACCAAGAAATGTTAAGTCATGAAAATCCAAGCCCTAGTTATAACTCTTTAGACAAAATACTTAGAATAACAATGAAATAGTTAATGGCAACTAAATATTTGTTTAAACAGGCGATGAACAAATTATAGGAATATTCATCAGTACTAAATGCTCTTTAGTAATCGTGCCTATTTGCTTACCAAAAAGCTTAACCAAACGTGTTTTGTTAATTCACCAACCTCGGATTTTCAGGTTCTAATAAGTGTGCTTTTAGGTTAATAAAATAGGCTCTAAAATACTAAAATAGGCTCTAAATATACTAAAATGGGTCCTAACAATCTTAAGTTAGGCTCGAAAAATCCTGAAATAGATAAAAAAAAATAGTTCAAAATTCCTGACGAATACTGATTAGGTACAGTCATCGGTCACCTGTATGCTAAAATACGCTCTATCTTTCATAACGTTGTGTGTGTTACCTAACCCTAAGGCGATGGCAGAAGTTATCATTTGAAATTTGCTATTAAAATCCACCCTTCGCCGTATACTTAGGCAACAATCGTTTTTCACGTTATCCACAGTCAAACTCCTCAATTTTCTTTGCGAGGATCATCCTATTTGCTGAAAATAATCTTTTAAGAAAAACATAATCAGTGGTGCAAACCTCAGTCCTGAAATTTTAGTTTGCAATGCGTGCCACAAAACAACGAAGTGACCCGAAAGTGAGCAAGACCACTACACACAGATCAGACCACCTTGGATTTTACAGGTAACAGTGGCACCAGAAATGTTGCTTTATTTATTTATTTATTTATTGAGAAAATTCCAGATACAGCACAGGTGGCCATTTTACACTGAAATTGTCAACAATAAAAACGCAATAATAATAATAAGCAAAAAGATATTAAAAAATAATAATTAAAAGTAACAAAATAACACGAAGAGAATAGCAAATTGACAAAAAATAAGCAAAAGATGGCACTATTTGATATTATGTACAAACATTTCTTCTAATAGAAGACCGAAATTCAAACTCCAAGGAAAATATATCGATTCTTGATGGGAGGTCATTGTATTGTGTGGCAAGTCTGTAAAAGAGGGATCTTTTTTGAATTTGTAGTCTAGGTTTCTTTGTATAAAATAATCTTGTGTTGCGAGTTGTGCTTTGAATTCATCAAGGAGTGTGTTGCAGCGGATTTTGCCATTCACTATTTTGTGTAAATAACTGAAATCATTCTGCAAACGTCGCTGATAAGCAGTTTGTAGGTTTAGAAAGGACAAAAGATGCTGAGATGAAAAATTGCGTAATGAGGTGACCCTGTATCGAACTATAGCTAGGAAAAAGTTAAGAACAGAATCGATTCTGGAGAGGTGAGTGGGACATGCCATGGACCAGACGGGAGAGCAGTATTATATTATTGGGGAGATGACTGATTTGAAGTACAAGGTGAGGGCTGAGATGTCACTAATTTCGGTGAAACGATACAGTAAACCTAAGAGACGCATAGCCTTTTTTGTCGTGCCTGTAATATGTTCTTCAAATGTGAGTATTTGGTCGAAAACAATGCCTAGGTCTTTGTGAGAGGATACTGCTTTGATGTTATTGCCAGAGATGGAGTAAGATGACTTTAACAGGTTCTTTTTGAGAGAGATGGTGAGAGTAGTATATTTTTCAGGATGTCATGTAAGGTCCCATGTTAGACACCAGGAAGTAAATGTTGTTATGCCATTCTGAAGAAGATCAGTATCGTCGGAAGTGGAGATTTCTCTGAAAATTTTACAGTCATCTGCGAAAAGAAGGTAATTGCTAGAAGGAGCTGTGAGATGGTCGGCATGGTCGTCGACGAATAATATGAATAAGAGAGGTCCTAGAACACTACCCTGTGGAACTCCAGGGAGGATAGGAAGAAAGTTAGATACGGTTCCTGGAAGAACGACACATTGTTGGTGATCGCTAAGGTAATCTGTGAAAAGGATTAGACATTTGCCATGAGCGTTGAATCTATTGCATAATTTGTGAATCAGAAGACGGTAACTAACAGTATCAAAGGCTTTGGCCAGGATCAAAGTATATTACATCTAATTGTGAATTATGTTTAGACCCAACCCTTCTTGTCCAATTGACTTTACTTTTGTTTTCTTTTTATGTCATCCGGTATGTTGCTGGTGTTCACTAAGATGGAACATTGGGTAAGGCCTCCTAACATGAAACAATCGGGACAAACCTCCATAAATCTTAATTCAGTCGTACTTCTCTGAATGTCTTGTGACATGTTCAGTACGGAACAGAGGGGAAGCCATCTTGCTTTCCGCAAGATAAAACTGTTTGGGACTGACGACAAGCATTGTGCACGGCATCAAGCGATACAACAGCTATGATCACTATGTATAATCTGTTCTGGCATTAATTTGAAAAAGGATCGGCAATCACATACTGACAAAATATCTTCCTGAGCTTTTTGGACGTTCTAGGAAGTTCTCTTGAACTTACAAACATTTATCGTATGTCGTCAACTGGAAGATTCGATGATGTCACACACAGAATGTACAGGGAACAGTTTAACGGATCCTTATCCTCTTCCTGTCAGTTTTCGTCATTCAGTGGAAGTATAAGTGAAACTAAAATCATATCTCTACCGTAAAGCAGCCTCTCCTTTCCAGTTATGTATGTTGAGAGTTCGCGATCTGGAAATGCGTTGTCAGATTTCGCTCAAATTCAACATTGTTTTCAGGTGTCTAAATGCAGACACAATTTTGTCTATATGGCAGTTATCGTGGTCTGTTTTATTACAGTTTTAAAATCGGAGAGAACGAGAAAAGGAGAGAATTTTTGCTTTTTCTGTACATTTATTCGGTTCTCATGTAAGCATTTTTTTTTCAAGTTTCTCAGTTTTTGTCTAATTATCCGCATTATTAAAGTTATTAAAAGTATACAAACTGATAATTTACAAAGCAATAAATAAAATAAAATACAATAATATGATCTACTGTTACTATAAGATACTGTCGTAGCCTTTTGTTTCAATGTAATCATTGAAATAAAGGTTTCTTATTCTTTTAATTTAATAATACCTTCTCCATTGTAATATGGCTTATGCCAATTATCATTATCAGTATTCCACCATGAATGGCATTTTTGGCAGAAGTTATGAGATTTCATCCATTTATTTAATGGAAACACAATTCAAACATGGTTTCACGAATCTTAGCGTATACCTTTTTACAAATTTTCGGACTACAGCACTGGATGGGTGACAAGTTCGTTGAAGAATTTGCAACAAATTAAATATGTATTTACAAATTTCTGATTGTAACACACCAAACGTTTATGACGGCAAGAGTGAGATTATTTCCGTAAAATTTCTTGCTGTTCTGCATATACTTACAGTTTGGAAGCGAGTCATAATTCTCCAACCCACCAACCAAGCAGCAAGCCGATGACGTCATCTCAACCCTACACCCTCTTGATGGCCTTCCTGCTGGTCTCTTGCTATCTGGTTTGCCAACATGAATCTTGTAAACTCTTCTTTCCTCTTCCATTCGTGACGCATGGCCAGCCCACCTAAGTCTTCTTGATATATTCATTCTAATAATACTTCAAAATAATCTACATGCAATATTTGGAGGAATGATTATGTCACAAACCTTCAAGCTTTCTTGGTTAGTATTCACAGTCAGTAATATTAAAGTATAATTTATAGATGAATTTGTTTCATATAAATAGGGTACCAGATCGCTCTAGGGGAAATGTAGGACATTCAGTCCCAAAATGTAGGACATTAAGTCAAAATGTAGGACACAACACATTATCAATAAATAATACATATTTATATAGAACACGTTAGAAAGTAGTTGAAAAATGACACTTTTCAGTTTAAAAAAATGAATTCTCAATGTATTTTTAAATGCTAAATTTCAAAACTTGCAATCATACTAATCAATGCACCTCTTAGTACATGATTTAAATGGTACTTCTCAGAGGAGACATTTTTTATCAAAATTTCAGGTTTAGTAAAACTATATTTATTTTAGAGTGGACAGTCAAACTCTTTGAAATTATTGGGACCAGTACCAAACATTTTACAGATTTATGAAAAAATAATTTCTCTCGCGAGTCTGTTATGCTGACGGTAATGAAAGTACTCTCTCAACATTTGAATTATGACCTGTAATGGCAAACAAATATTCAGCAATTACCGTAATTTCAATAGGTTCCAGAAGTTTCATCTTGGGTAGTTTTTAGTTCAATAACAGGGTGTCTATCAAAATAATACATCCAGAAATCTTGACTTTTTCTGGACTTTTCTAAACCTTTTTCTCTTAACGTTTATTTATTGGACCCCAAAGTTGGAAATTAGTTATTAAGAAAATAAATATTTATTTAATGAAAACCCCTACCAAAGTCCAGTTAAGATGAAAACTGAAGCTGAATTTAAGAAGAGAATTAGATCTCCTTTCTCGTATTAATGCATCCTGAACTGTGTTTGGGAGACAAGCGAGACTTTGGCGTCTGGACTCACAGCCAGTATAATCTTATGTGGGGCTTGTGTCGGTTGTCCCTATACGTTTGTTGATTTGATTGATTTGGTGTTTTAATTCCACTTTATGCACAGTAAGGCTAATCGGGATTGGACCTACAGTTTAAAGTGGGATCCGAACCACTATGTGCCTCCACCGGGCATTGAACCCTATATGTTTGTGATTGTCCCTTCATCCATCTTATCTCACCACCATTCATCCTCATCTTTGCGATTAGCCAAAGGGACAGAAAAAAGTGAAGTAAAATAAACTAAATCAACCAATCAATAGCAACAATTCTGGACCACAAGAATAATTTATTGCCTTTTTATTGACTTCTTGACCCACTTGTTGATTTCTTTACTTTTCTGGCGCCTTGGAGGCAAATTGCACATACAAAGCTCCCTTTCCTGCCAGTGCTGCCACCTAGCGACGCGGTCGGGGACCCGTTTCCCAGACATGTGGCGTACCCCAACCTGCCCTACATATCCCGTAAGTTTCATCGCTCTGTCACTTTATTTCGCTTTTCACGGCATTAATCCGGTTATTTATTGTCCGTACAAAATATATTGAATATTGAATAAGTATGGGCAACACCTTGCTGTTCCATCAGTATAAACCCTAAGGCAAGAAATTCTGCTCAGGCATTGAACAGTGACGTTATCAGAAAGTGGTCCCAAAACTTTGTTCATTCATTGCTTCCGTTTTCCCGTTTGTTTAATAGCAGGACAAACTATTTTTCTTTTTGTGCAATGACTGAATCAAAATAAACTTCACTATTGAGTTTGGAAGTGCAGTCCATAGACTTGTAACTTGAATGATTTTTTTTCTGTTACGGTTTTCCTAATTAATATTATGTGACGCTCAAAATGTAGGACTTTTTTTATATTTTTCAAAGTCCTCCCGGACGCCGGACATAAGGCTAAAATGTAGGACATGTCCGGGAAAAACCGGACTCTGGTAACCCTGCATATAAATAAAACTTAGAATTTAGTAATGTCTACATTCAATCGACAAATTCACAATAACAATAAACACAAGAAAGAACAAACTCAACAATTGAGAAAAATACGCATATTTCCAACTTCTAATTCCAAAGGGTTGACGTTCGAGAATTTATGAAAGCTTACAAAGATGAATTCGTTGGTTGTATGTATATAGGAAAGGTAAGACTAGTAGTGATATATATAGGGCCTCCCCGATGGCGCAGTGGTAGCGTCGTTGCCTTGTAAACAAGGGGTCCCGGGTTCGATACCCGGTGGAAGCAAATAGTGGTTCGGATCCCACTTTAAACTGTAGATCCAGTCCCGATTAGCCTTACTGTGCATTAAAACACTAAATCAATCAATCAATCAATAGCAGAGATCAGGGGGTGCTCGTTGCTATGTGTAGTACGTATGCATTACGTCATCTGGGACGATCGCGTTTTGGGGTGCTCGTTGCTATGTGCAGTACGTATGCGCAGTCATCCGTGGATTCATTACGTCATCTGGGAAGAATTTGGTTTGGTGCGGGGCATATTTAGCTACTAACACACAAATTAACGTCGTAAATATCGGAACAAGCAGGTTGTTAATTTTGTTTTTATTTTTATTGCATTTTTGTACTTGTAGACTGCAATCATGTCTAATTGTGCTGTAGCAAGCTATGAAAACTAAAACCAGAAAACTAAAGGAACTGACATAAAATATCATAGATTTCCAGTCGATAATTGCGTAAGTAAACAGTGGATTCATGCTTGTAGACGAAATGTAAAAAATGCAAGTGTGCAGTGCCAAATATTGTAAAGAAGACTATGTGCGAGATGTAAAAGCAGAACTTCTGTATTTTCCGCCAAAGAACGTGCTGAAACCAACTGCAGTGCCATCGCTAAAATTACACCCAATTACTTTAAGTAGTAGGATTGGCTATATTACTGGAACAACAAAAGTATGACCCCCCTCCTATTGATTTGGCTACACTTAAAACTAGGTCAAGATGCTTATATAAGCTTATTGCCTACAGTGTGCAATCTGCAACGAGCACCCCAAAACCTGTCTAATCCAAGACTTTAGTAAAAAGCCCTCAGACTGGTTTTGGCTACACGTACAAAAAGCTGCATCTGTCAGATTGTTGTCCATATGATCGTAAAAAAAATTGCCCCTCTTGGTATTGTTTTGGCCATACTTAAAACTAGGCCAAGATGCTCATATGGGCTTATTGCACTTAGTGTAATATTCTGTAATATATATGCTTAAATACTTGTTCAGAGTATTAATATGTTAACCCAAATATTTTAATTGGGCACCAGGCTCAACTCATATATTTAATACTAAAACAATGCATTGTGCAGATGTCTTCTAAAATTGCTCTGTGACTCTCTCGTTTCTTATATCATAAACATATGATTTCTGATCTATAAGAATAACACTACATATGGTGTCGGCAGGTGGTGTATTATGGAATTCACAGATAATTTTAATATTTGTCCTGTCATTAACCACAACCTGCGTTTTGAGGTATTGATTACAAACATCGGTCTCTGTGCTTTGAATTCATCGGTTGAGTAATACATGTCGGTATTGCCAGTAGTGACTCTTTTGTATGCTGTGTAGGCCTCGTATAATTTAAGAAAATCATCCTTGGACATGTCTAAATTATAATTTTCTCTGGGGAACACCTCGTTTCGGCCATTTTTAAGATATATGTTCTTGATGTTACAGCTATCAAACTTACTTGAATTTTGTTGCTGTTTGTTGTCTCGACCAGTCTGAAACAGCACCACCACAAAATCTGGCATGTCATATTGTATACTGGAGAATGAATTTGTAGCATCAAATTCATAATAGCTACCAGTAACAGGCTTCTGGACACATTGATATGTATAAAATTGTAAAGGCACCTGTGGATTTTTTAGTATATCTGCTTTGTATTTAAGAGCATAACTGGCTTCATATTCAACTACTGGAATTCTTAGCTCCATAGTCTGAATAAGACATTTGCCTTCGTCAGGTAGGGTATTAGGCAGAGCTGCACCAGTAGAGTTTAATGTGCTGTACCGCAAAGCATTACTATCATTGGCGGCTCTTCGAAATGTGATTCTTAAACCACCCTTCCACATAACGTCTTTGTAATCTCAGAAGAATCCAGGCAACAGGCGCATCGGGAACAATACAGTATGGACCTTGGTTAATATTTTATCACCAGCCTCAAATCCACCTATTTTGTAGTAAGAAGCCTCGGTCTTGGATAAGTTCAGTGTGGCCAAAGCTGTAGATGTAATACCAGGATAGTCTACTATGTTTATGACAACACCATGCTTTCTGATCTCGATTTGAGAAAACAGATGCGGTACAAAATTGTCTAGTAGTCTTATATTTGAGTTAGCCGGATAATCTGTACCATCGAGCTTTACAACATCAAACTTGATATATAGGTCAGCTCTGTGGGGGTGTATAAAGCCATCCCCTACGTCAAGGTCAACCTCAATCTCTGTGTTGGGCTGACTCAAATTGGCAAAGGCCCTACGGTTCGGGGGGAACGACTGTAGCTCGTAACTCTCGATATGCTCAATTTTTTGGTATATATTTTATTTATATATTAATCTCTATGTGCCGGTTGTTGTGGCTCCGGCAAAATCAACTAATTCTTCTTTTTCGTTAGTGACCACCAATTCAATGTAGTCGATTCTATTATGGCACACCGGAAAATACAATGTTGGTGATGAAGAGTAGATGATTGGCTCCATAAATTCAGAGTTAGGTTTGAATGTTGCAATAATGCCAGTTTGTTTGTGAGTGACTACGCCATCCGATTTGGTGATCATACCCTCGGCCACATTACAGTGAATATTCAGAGTCTCTATGGCTAAGAATTTAGGTATATTAATAGCAGTGTGTTTGAGGGCTGGTTCAAGTTTTGTGTTGTTCTGGAAGCCCAATAGCTCTCCTATAGTACCCAGATCTACTGTTTCTGTAGCAGACACAATCTCTACTTTGTGAGTGACAGAATTTTGACTTAACACTACACCTCTGGGTAACTGAGCATTTAGAGTAGACAGATTATACTGACCTGGAGTGATGACAATTTTTTGGTCCCCAACTGTGATTGTGTTGTTATGGTGTGTAATATTAGGGATCAAGTACATGCCGTAGAATGCTCTGAGAGCTATTGTTTTGGGGTATACTATATCATCATGTAGTTTGAGTTTTAAGATTGAATTCTGGCTGGTCAGATGGAATATGCCCATGATGTTTTAGATACCACAGGGCCTTTTGAAAATCTTCAATTAATGGTTTATTTATTTTGGACAAATATCTAAGAACAGATAAACACAGATGTCCACAATTAATATCTTCAAAATTTTGAATACGATCGTCATTGTAATACAGATTATGAGATTTTAGATATTTTACTATATTATTAGGTGGAATCCCCCCAAACGAATCGAACACAAATGCCTCATTGTTTGAATATTTAAGATATCAGATCCAGTGTGTGCCCTGATTTTTGTAGCTATCCAAATTGACTATCCCGCACTCTTTTTTGAGCGGTTGTCTTGGTAAGGCATCGGACATGTACACACCTCTAAAATTTTTGATGCCCGGTGGTTCGATTAAAGCTTCGATATCTTGGTTGGTAAGCGGCACTTGTTTCTTTTTAAACTTAATCATGACTTTTTTAAGACCTTTACCTTGTCTCTCTATGGCCTGATTATGGCGCTTCAGTTCATCTAATTCTGCCTTATTTTTTTGGCATCTATTACTGTTTTTGCTATGGCAGCTGATCCCCCTGCTAAGCTACCAACTGCTCTTAGTGCTGCTAAGATAGCCGGGATACTAAATATGAAGCCCCCTATATGCGATTTTTTTCTGGAATGCTGTAATTTTTTTAATTGGGGTGTAGTAAGTAACAATTTCATACCGTGGCCTTTGGCAAGACAAGAGTTTTTTCTCTTACGCTGCTGTTTAGTTAGAAGACTATCGGTAGTTCCAAGTTATTTGAGACCCGCATATGGTATCTGATACATAACACCCTTGGCTTTCATTGTAGGTTTATTATATACATATTCTGGGATTGACTAGCTCAATTAAGTTGTAGCCAGTTTATTTAATCTATTACAACCCCCACCCTAGTTTTTGTTTGGTATTCATAGCTATGGTGGTCCCCAACGCTGCTATTCTCTCACTCAAAGAAGCATCTCTGCTTACTAATCTACCGAATGCAGCCTCTTCTAATTTTCTGTCTGCCACATGTCGCTTGTCAAGATCGGTATGTGTGTTGTATGCTATGTCATGGTCTCTACAAGCAGCGTCTAGGGGATTAACGCCAGGGTCCCCTCTGTTTAGTCTATGGTCTAGTTTGGTACCGGGACCATAATACTGATAGCCTGGTATGTGTAGCTCAAATGGCAGCTTGTGTATGATGTCATTAACCAGCCTACAACCCTCAGAGATATTCCAAAATTTAGGGGGTAGAGTATTAATAATTTTTATAAAATATCCAATGCCCTTAGTGTCATTGACTATAAAATTAGACAATTTGGTGGATATCATATCCATAATTCCGACTTTTTCGTTGTAAAAATTATGGTTACCGGCATTTTCTTCCCCAGCTATGACCAGCAGCCTATCTATTAGTTTTCTTACATCGTCAACCCAGACAAATTCTTTAGGCAGGGTGCTGTACTGTTTGATCCCGCTACCAGTCTTGATCTGTGTCCATATAGGCTTGATTAATTTGTTGTATTTTGCTCCACTGCTAGACTTGACTCTTTTTTGTGTAGGGTCGTTGTTTTGGTACAGGGCATCCGATTTTATTAGTATTTCTTTGTAGTACTCATAGTCTTGATCTATATAGTTGTCAGGCCATTTACGAGTCATCAGTTCCCGCAATCCAGGTGTTCCAGGATACTTAACAAAACCACCTCTTTCTCCAAGATGAGATTCTGAATAAACAATCAGATCATCGCCCATAAATGTTACCCTAAAATTGCAAATTTTATGTATGATGCTACCGTCACGCTCTGTGTCAGCATATAAACCGAAGACCTCATCTATGTTGTCTTTAGGTGTGCTTAAATATTTTTGAGCAAGAAGGCCCAATTCAATAGGATCCTGACTAGCTTCGATTCTTCGAGGACGAACAGGACTAGGTGTGTGAATACTAGAAAGTGGGGTGATTGGATAATCTAATATGTTCCGAGCAGCTACCGGCACAAGCTCTGTGATCAAATTTTGGTTCTGCTCTGTAACAGTTTTGATATCTTTACCCAGTTCACCAATAGCATCAATAATAGGCTGTTCTGTGCGCTTGTTTTGTTCATAAAAACCTCGGTTCTCTGATTTCCATCCCTTGAATCGTTTTACAAGATAGTCTATTAATTTAAGATCGTCAACGATTGGTCGTTTCATGGTTGTTTATATACGTCTCTACGTCTAGAAAATTGTTGATTTTACTCCTATATTTACCACTATTGGGCTTCCTTGTCATATCGATTGTGACAAACCCGTAGCTGTCCTGGTTCCAGCACCTACCACAAAACGTAGAAAAATCGTTATAGCTCAAGTCCCCACCTACATACTCATCATGTATGTGTTTGAGGTTAGTATGGTCTTGACGAAACACACATATAAAATTGCTGTTGTCTCGTAGCAGCTGTTTTGGTATTTTGGAAAAGGTCTGTGCCAGGTAGAAGCAATCTATGTTTTTGTGTCGCCCCTGTGTAAAAAAAATTCTAACCTCGTTTTGGTTATCCAGTATAATGTCATCAAACACAACAACAGAGTTATCGAGACAGTCATCGAGTGGCTTAACATCTGATTCAAAAGTGGCTATATCCAGTCCATCGTATAGCTTCATCAGCTGCTGATATTTTAATTGTTCTAAGCTTTTAGAGAAGACGTACAAGTGTCTGTTTTTCCAGTCTAACCAGTTAGGTGCCAGTAAACAATTATCAACCAGTAGCGTTGTTTTACCACAAGCAGATGGCCCAACAATAAGACAACGAATATTATCAGGTAGCAGATTGCCATTTCTCTTAGTCTGCTGTTCAGGCTCTGGTAGTCGCTTTATAACATCCCAGGTGTTCATATTATCACTTTGTCTGCCTCGATCCAGCTGTGTTCTGGGAGACCTAGCCATTTGACCAGTATCTTGTTGCCTTTTCTGCGGATGACTTTTTCTATGAGATAAGTGTCAGGCTGTTTAGTTTTGCTGAGTTCTTCTTCATAGAATCGGCCTTTCAGGATTTTGTTGTGATGGTCTTTTGTTATTTAAGTGTTACGGGTCCCAGGTTTAACTTGAACCACTGTAAATAATTCAGTGCTCCAGTTTCTAGTAAAGCCTCTTTTGAATATGTGTTTATATTTACTAATCCTCACTTGATAACCTATTTTGTATTTAGGTCTTCTGGTTGTTGGCTGATATCTCGGATAGTAAACAGTGTTGATCAAGTTCTGCTCGTCAGATTTGGTTACGTCAGATGGCTTCTTATTAATTGTGGTGTGGACCGAGTTGTTATACTGATCTAGAAGTTCTGGTATCATAGCAACCCATTTATAATTACCTTGAAGCGTAAATTGCTTATACATATGACTTTTTAGGGTTCTGTTGAATCTTTCTACAATAGAGGCTTTGAGATCGCTGCAACTTGAGCAATGTCGTATTGAGTGGCTCTTAACAAATTGTTGAAACACCAAATTATAGAATTGTTTACCGTTATCTGTTTGTAGATAGTGCGGTAATCTGCCACTTTGATTGATGATTGTCCTAAAAGCTTCTGTAACACATGATCCAGACTTGTATTTGAGTGGCACAGCCCAGGCATATTTCGAAAATGTATCTATGACAGTGAGTAGATATTTGTAGCCCTTGTTGATCTTGTCTATGTTTTTCAGCTGTCCACTTGCCATCAAACAAGTCAGCCTGCCACAAATCGTCTATGCCTTTTGTAACCACTGGCAGTCGCTTATAGTTACGTCTGGCTGGTCTGTGTAGCTCTTCAACTATGATTTGTCTAGACATAGTACGTAAACAAGAATATTGCAACTATGGGGTGTTCAGCGGATTTTCTAAATACAGCTTATCCCCTATTTGTATATTAAATTCGAGAGAACCATCATCTCCAGCATAGGCTGTTTCTAGTGTATCGGGGTCTGTAAAATCCTCTAACTCCACACTGGTGACCTTTGGTATGTTGTCAACATTGGCTATTGACAAGGTAGGGTAGTGGTGTGCCTGTGGTTGTAACCAGTATTTGATCTTGACCGGTCTGAGTGTGCCTCTTACGAAGAACTGGTAATAAAATTGAGTAGGGGACAACATATACAGTTTGCCACCTGGTGTAAACGGTGATTCGTATTCTCTGTTGGGGACACTGTACAATTCAAGAATTACTGTGTGCTTAGGATTCTCGATTAGGCCAGTTATTTCTTTTTCTGCTGTAAGCAATCTACTTATTACAGATTGAAGGTGCTCATTGATAGTCCTAACAACATCGTCGTGGCCCGGTTTGATTTTTATGTCCACAGCAAGTTGTTTGTATTGTTGCACAATCTCTTGAAGCTGCGTGGTAAAAACAGACAGAGCATTTGCTTGGTTGGATTCTAGGGTCCCTAGCTGTTGCTTGATGTTGGCTACAATTTGCTGTAGATTTTCAACAACAGCCAATTTAGAATTTTGGGCTGTAAGATCATGGACTTGGGTTCTGATATCCTCAAACAGAGCATGTAGTTCGCTAATATGTTGATTAGTTGGTAGAGTGGCCACTGTCTGAGTAAGCTGTTTGATCTCTGTCTGGATATTCTTGATGTCTTCTGATTTCAGTATGCGATTCACGGCTCTTTTAATATTTTTAAGTTCCTGTGATGTAGGCAGATTGGCCACCGTATTCTGCAGAGACTCAAGGGCCAATTTTACAGCATTTAATTCAGTAGCATCAGCTACACTACGCATAGCATCTTGGAGCAGGGCTATGTCTGCCTGAGTGGGTGTTGATTGTTGTAAAATTTCAAGCTTTGTTTCAATATCATCGATCAAGTGATGAAAATGGGATAGCTCGGATTCGGTGTTGAGGTTTTCAAGTTTGGTAATCTGTTGCTGGACACTGACAAGAGTGTCTACGATACCAGGTAAACGGGATTCTAGAGTTTCTTGTCCATTTGTCAGATCATTTTGTACTGCTGCTATGGTACCCTCAAGATGGCTTATGGTACTCTGAATTTTTCCAAAATCTTCATATGTCTCGAGTTGCAGCTTGATGTTGGCAACACTACGAGTGACAGCACTCAGAGCATCAGAAGATGGTAGGTTGTACATAAACTTCTCGAGTGTCTCGATTTTTTTCTTTAACCTCGGCTATAGCATTGTTTAAGGGGTCCAGATTAGGAATCTTCAGTGATTGAATCTGTTCTTTTAGAGTAGAAATCACTAGATCAAAATCATCTTGGGACTTTATGCTTTTGACAATTGTTTGGAGCTGTGTCTGGACACTACCAATCTGCTCTTCTAGTTGGTGTTTCAATTGCTCAGAGTTGGTAGCCTGAGTCTTAAATTTGGCTTGAAGAGCTGCTACAGCCTCCTCTAAACTTTGAAAATTATCTAATGTGGCCAAGTCAGTTTATTTCTGAAGCAGCAATTTGAGTTCAGAGTCAATTTTAAGAAGAGGGTCCATGCATTGTGATTGTAAATTGGTAATCTCTAGTTGAAGACTGGCATTGAGTGTAGAGCTTGTAAATCACTTCTTAATTTTTTGACTCTGACATCAAGCATCAGATTCTCATCACTGTGATCTTCGCGCCTTGTATGTCCAAATATATCGTTAGGCATTGTGTTTTTTTAACGGTTATTTATTATAGAGTATCTGATTCTTAATTCTATAAAAAAAGGTATAAGCTTGTCGTAGTGTCCCGGGACCTCAATATATAAACAGTCACCAGCAGAGACAGTATATACAGTGCCAGAAACCATGTTTGAGTGCCTAATTCTGTAAATATTTCTGCCTACTGAAACCTTGACATTGCCCTCGGGGGTTGTAATAAATTGTAATTGACCACCTACTGGTAACTGGTAGTGGTTTAAGTTATTGTTAAATATGTACAATGTTTTACCCGTATTAACATCAACATCTGTAAGTATGCTATTCAGATGAATAATTAACAAACCACTTAGTTTAGATAGCATAGACTGTATATCAGGAGAGGGTGCTGGTAGGTCCATAATAGCCTGTTTTTTGAACCCAAATAAGTTCATCGGCATGTTTATTTATTGTAAACCATGCTCTGTGATTGGGCATTGCTTGCCACTTATCAATTCACAATGACCCCATGGTAGAGTATGTATACCACATGATAAACCGCATCTCTTATCGTCATGTGGGTCCAGAGCCACTTTTCTTACAATATTTGTGGTCAACAAGTGATCCACACTCTGGATTCTACATTCTGATGTTCTGATTGTGCTACATGATTTGAGACAATCTTCATAATCTTTAAATTGGAGCTCTTTGTCCACAGTTACTCTACCAATACCCTTGGCTTTTTTGGTGACAGCACCACTGGATGTTTCAAAGCTGTACATCTTGGCCCTTAACCCAGCAAATGCTACAATAACATCGCCAAGTGTCTCGTCTTTTAACTTGCCAGGCACCTTTTTGTTATGGGGTTGAATATTCAGATGGCCAGGCAATTCGCTAGTATCGAAATATTCAAGCAATGCAGACTGTGCTATATCTTGATAGACATCTTCTGTCTAAATATCAATGATAAAGCTATCCGTGTCCATATACATCAGTCTTATACGATCACCATAAAAAGGCTTCAGCACATCGTAATATAGCTCCAGCATGTGTAATTTGGCCAATTCTAATATTACAGCCCCTACATAAATAGGCTTATCAAACTTGATCTTAGTTTTTTTCATGTTGAAGAGTGCCAGATTGTCATCATAAATTTTTCTGTAGTTGAAATTAGGCTTTGCTACCAATTTTTTGCTTTGGCTGGGGTCGGTAACCAACTTGACATCAGTATGCTTTCTGACATTTTCTATGGTCTTACCATACACCGAATTGACCATCAATTTGAACAAGGTCTTATCAAATTGTGTAATCGCACATGTTCGAAGCTCGGTATTTGTATAAATATATGACTTCAACCATCTTGAGTGCCTGAACCTTAAGACTTTGCCAACCTTGGTTACTTTAACACCATGACGCATCAGGAACTGGAGGTTCTTGTAGTATATGCCATAACCCTGTTTTGGCTCCAGAGTCATCATCAGCTTCTTCTGTTTAGAGTCAGGCGGACACTCGACCTCAGGAATTGGCGGCAGATCAGAAAACTGGCTGTGCAAATTATCAGGAATTGTCAGATCAACCTCTAAGAACAGGCCATAGTCACTGTCATCAAAGTCTTGAAGATCCTCAATGTTGAAATCTTCGACCCACTCAAGCCCTGCGTATGGCAGTTTATCCATCATAGCATAACCATATAGGCTGTTGACGTCCACATAAAGTATATAGTTTGATGGTCGCGCAGAATCATAATTGGGAACACACTTGTTGTTGGCTCTGGCATATCTTTGAGAACATTGTACCATGCCCCCTCGTATACATTGTTCAATAAACAGATACATGTCCTGGTCCTGGATCAGATCCAATTTTATTTTAGTGTTCAGAAACATCGCAGACCATGCTAGGCCTGGAGCACTGTAAACATAGACCGGGTCAAGGTAATAATTTTGTATTGGGGATGCTCTAAATGCCTCAATAACATCGGCTAAGAGCGTCACATTGAGTGTCAAGTAGTATTTATGATAATCCCCAAGATTCTGACAATTTAAGTTGGTCCACATCAACTGGGCATGGCGATAATAATCATCACTAATTCCTGATGCTCTGAGCTTGCTATAGAACTCTTGTTGCGGTGGCAGAGCACGCTCGTCAAATTTGGAAAAATCGGTAACATAGTCGTATGGATATACATCCTTACGCCTAAGCAAATTCAGGTCCAAATTTGGAAACATAGCACATGTGGTTTTGAATTGGGCATCAGATAATTGACTGGCCAGAGTGGCAAGGCTAGCCGACAAAAATCTATATCAATCTAGAAATCTTAGGTTTATGGGCCTGCCATTAACACTGATTATTTTGCTAATAGCTATATATTTCTCATCATTTTCTGCTAAAATATTTAAATCCTGCTTGTCAAACCCCTCGTATCTGATCAGATGATGAAAATCATAATTAGATGCACCGTGGCAAAATATCGGGACAAATTTTGGTCTCTGGATCTTAATATTACAGCTACTACACAAAGCCTGTTTATATCGACCGTCCGTATGGCGATGATGACGCACCTTGATATTTGTATCCGAAAATTCAGAATTGCATACCGGGCATTTTTCTATACTGTTGAAATCTTCGATTTGATCCTGTGTTAAAGGTAGCATACGTTCTGATTTTAATAATATATCTCACTCATTTTCTATTTTACGCGCAAATTTTTTGATGGCATCTTGGCCCATGTATAAGTGTGGTTTGCTAACAACACCATCCTGTACAACCGCACAACAAAAACTAGAAGGTTCATGTAGCTGATACGCTGTACTTGAAGATTCATCAGGATCTGGGCTGCAGAATGCAAGCGGTTTGAGATTTGATTCAAAATCACAGACTATATACGCTGGGTGCCCCAACAAGGCTTCGAATTTTTTGAATTCGGCATTTTCATTTGGTTTAGGCATAACCATATGAACAGGTTTATGGTTGCCACAGTATTTTAAATGTTCGACCAACTTATTTTGAGCAATTTCAATATTAGTTTTACGAACGCCATTTACCATTTTTCGACCATCAAATACAGTCAAACATCTCCGACACAACTTGTATATTGTGTTGGATTTGCCTTGTTGTTTTCTGACTAAAGCCTGAAGATTGCGTATGAGAGTGTAGTGATATGTACCATGCCCCTCAATTAAGAGCAGATCAATCGAGACAACAGAGTCATCATCAAGATCACTGATTCTAAGAGGCTCTATTAAGCAATCGCCACGACTAGCAGAACAAATAAATACATTAATAGATAAAAGCATACCATTGCTATCTCTGGCCCTTTTTCAAATTTATCGATATTCTGGACAAACATTGGATATTCTAAGCCATCCATAGCATCATCAAAATCATGTTCATGCTGTTTATAATGACTTATTCGCTGTGGATTATCTAAAACTGGAAACAAGGCAGCTAAAATACACCACAGAAAGCATTTCTGGTCGGTATTTTCTATGTTAACCACGGCTTTTTTGTTTTTGATATTGTCAGGTAAAGGCAGATATGTAGAACCTTGTAGAGGTCTGAATTCAGAAATATTAACATAGAGCCTGTGTGGGGATCCGCAAAGACTCCAACCCGATTCCTTAGCAGCAAACTCAGAATGTTTGATAAGCAATTGGTCTACCAACCTGCTTAGTATTTTGTCTAAATTTGTATTTGAATACACAGCCACAGTTTATGTTATGTGGGGGTGTGTAAATTTTGTGCCGTTTGGTTTCTTATATTCAGTATACAATTTAAGAGATAGCTTATAAGAGCCGTTTTGTGCATTTAGAATAGCTAGCGTATCAGGATTTTTACTGTTCAAACAATTCTTAATATCACATCTTGGCTCTGATACAAAACGGTAATCCCTTAGTTGACCATCAAAACTACTATGAAAGGGTGCATTGCGTAGCTGCTTTGCCGGTCTAGTATTATCGGATATAACAAGATTTCTTTTTAGACCAGATGTAGATGGTTGTGGGGGCAATGTTGGTGCCTGTGCAGAACAAGAGCCTATATGTCTATTGAAGTATGCCTTGCAAAATTTTCTATGGCATTTTGGGCATATTTTAGTGGGCATTTTGCGTTTCTCTGGATCACAATTACGTTGGTGCTTAGCCCAATTAGGGCTGGATATATTCTTATCGCATTGATTACAATATTTTTGATTTGGCATTTTTGTCGTATGTATTTATATACAATTTCTTGGGGTTCAAATCAAAACTATATGCTTAATAAAAAATATCAGTTGGGTTCAGCAGTGTACTTTGTATGTATACTTGCGTGTATACTTAGTGTGTATACTTAATATGTTTCTATTTTCGGTTTTTGGTATTTTTATATCATTTCTTGGGGCTCAAATCAGAAACTATGTACTTAATAAAAAAACACAGGTGTCTAACAAAGTATGACAGTTCGTAAAGCTATTGACCTACTACGTTGATCTACAAATACAACGACC
Organism: Lepisma saccharinum; assembly: GCF_977018435.1. NCBI lineage: Eukaryota > Metazoa > Arthropoda > Insecta > Zygentoma > Lepismatidae > Lepisma > Lepisma saccharinum. Next base: position 10,498,925 of record NC_139251.1, on the reverse strand, counting down.
TACCGTAAATACCTGTCTACACACGCGCGCCGTGTTTATAGGATGGCAATGACCGCAAAGCGTGTCACGTGGTGGAAGCCGCCGTATTGATCCCCTATAACAAACTGGGACAGATATAAGCCTGACTCTAAATATGAGTGGATTATAACAAACAAGCTGGATGTGTCAAATATCGGACTATTTTATACAAAATATAAGCTTTTTGTACAGTATACCAGAAATATGTTTAATATAAATAATAAAAAAATCTATATATCTAACCGAACAGACCTGTAGTCCAGTCTGAGGAGCACTGTAACAACACATCCATACTCTTCAACCACTCTCACAATACTAACTAATCTGTTAGTTAGATCCAGCTTTTTATATGTGTAGCCAAATCCAGTCTGAGGGGGGGGTCGTACTTTTTACGGGAAATTCCCGAAGGCTTTATTTTACGGGAAATTGCCGATGGCTTTTTTACGGTAAATTCCCGAGAGGTCATACTTTTTACGGGAAATCCCCGAGGGCTTTTTACTAAAGTCTTGGATTAGACAGAGTAGCACACTGTATGCAATAAGCTTATATAAGAATCTTGATCTAGTTTTAAGTGTAGCCAATACCAGTCTGAGGGCTTTTTACTAAAGTCTTGGATTAGACAGAGTAGCACACTGTAGGCAATAAGCTTATATAAGCATCTTGACCTAGTTTTAAGTGTAGCCAAAACCAGTCTGAGGGGGGTCATACCTTTGTTGTCCCAGTTACGGGAAATTCCCGAGGACTTTTTACTAAAGTCTTGGATTAGACAGGTAGCACACTGTAGGCAATAAGCTTATATAAGCATCTTGACCTAGTTTTAAGTGTAGCCAAATCAATCTGAGGGGGGTCATACTTTTGTTGTTCCAGTAATATAGCCAATCCTACTACTACTTTAGAACCAAATAATCGAGGAAATGGTGTAGTTCTCCTAAGCACTTATCTTCACAATATGATACGCTTGTAGGACGTGTTGATAAGGTTTGCAGAGATGTACGCTACGAAAGACATGCAATAAGGAGACGTGCCCTAAACAGACTAAAGACTATGCTGCCCAAAAAGAGAAAAATATATATATTGTGGAACGATTCAAGGGAGACTCTGTAAAAAAGGTAAAATCTCTCGCCAGACATCAGTGCTCGGTCAAGCGACAATTTACAACACAAGGTAACATTCCACAAATAGCGGAAACACATGACGTCAGGAGACACGACATTCTTCGATACTACCGGGTTCAAGCCCGCCATCAGCTGGCAAATACGGAAGTGCTGTCCACGCAGCTAGGAAGTATTTGCCAGCAGCTTAAAAGACCTAAGCACCAGAATTCGACTCTCAGTGGGCTCAGTCGGCTCAGTCAAGTCTCAGAATTCAAGGACCTTCAGAAGAAACCCAGGCGAAGACCTCGACACCTTCCAGGTCTCAGCCCGGCTCGGGAAACCGAGACGAAGCTTTCGCCTAAGGCAACCGCAGTACATTCGCGAGTTGACTTTCTTCAGCACCACGGCTTACAACTTGTAGCCGTCGGACAGACCATCGTCCCGGCGCCTTTCCTAGGGCCGATACTCCAAGACCAACGTGTGCTTCGTCGCCAGCCACGGGCAAGAAAACCGTGGGCCGTTGAACTCAGGACTCCGTGCTCTGTCGCCTGACGTCCACACTCAACCGCTTGGCCGAGAGGTAAGATGTACGTCGTCTACATCCCTTGACATCATTCCACTCCCTGCCAGAAACCTGTCAGTGAGATTGTATGGGGACCATAAACGTAACCTAGCTCTACCATCTGACCCCTAAAGCGTTCACAGTAACGATCCCCGTAGTTTTAGAAATTGATGGTGGAGTTGCTTTGGGCTACCTTGTAATTTTGTACACTCCCATACAAGTTGCGCGTAACATTTTAACCCCCCCCCCCCGTTTCGAATCATGGTATAGTTGCAATAGGCGCAACAACAATTTTATTCGCTCCCATAAAAAATTGCTTTTAAATTCATGGCGAACGTGCGAAACCTTAGCATAACTTTTGCATCCCACCGTACGTGCCAATACAGCCCACATTAACTTCTTCATTCATATCAGTTATCAGCGGATGACAGAGATGCACTTATGCTGTAATTTCGGGTGCGACAACGATACTCATTAACGTCAAATGTCTAAAATTTTGCTAAGAGCGTGTAAATCAATTATCCAACCAAAACAACCTAAACCTCATTCCTATTCAGTTACAAGTAACGAATGAACACATCACTACATGACGTATTAGATCAGTCACTTGATGAAATTTTAAAACTAGCTTCAGAAATACGTAAAACCCCCACCCCGCCCCTAACTAGATCTAAGGCAACAACTTCATACCCCCTGTTTCTAAGCGGTCTGGAAACTCCCAGACGGAAAAAGAAGATTCCTTTCACCAGTACCCCCGAGTTACCTAGATCACATACCGCAACCACTATGACTCTACACTTACCGACTAACCTCTACCCACCCTCTTTCTCTGGGCAAGATCCCTCACGAGTTGAAGAGTTCTTCTCAAAATTTGACAGCGTCGCCACTGCCCTCACGTGGACAAATGACCAGTGCAAAGAAATGCTACCCCTCTTTCTCTCAGATGTGGCCCTAATGTACTTTAACGATATCAAAACTCGGCCCACATTTGCCACATTAACTGTAAAGCAGATCAAAGATGAGATGATAACGTTATTTCGCGGCAGTTATTCTCCCGCCCAACCCACTCAAATTCTTATGGAAACCAGACAGTCCCTGGGACAGTCATTTTGACTACATTGTCAGAAAAAAAACATTAATTTTAAGATTTTTTCCCCACGCCACCAATGAACAAATAATGTCATTTCTCATCTCTGGTCTACTCAGTAAGTATATTCAGGCGATTGGCCATCAACAATTTGAATCCACCTCCGAGCTTATAACATTTTTGCAAAATAGCGAGCGACAGGAATCACTTATTCAAGCTAGGAAAAATGATGAGCAAACTCAAGCATTAAATCTTGTAAACCAAGCTGCTGCGTTGCAGAATTTACAATACCAGGCTTCAATGCAATCGCATACGCACCCGCGCCTGCAGCGAACATTGCTCCCAGTATATACGCAACACTCACCCCCCCTCCTTCCTTGCCCCCTCCACAACAATCCCATTACGCGGCATACGTCACACCACAAAGCATTTCCACAAACCACGCCCTCAGTTCTCAATACACGACAAACTTAGCTCCAACAGTTCAGAGCTCGGCTCTCGCTGCAAGCACATCAAAGCCAATAGCATCTAGTTGTAACTGCACCCAACAAGCTGCAGCATCGCCCAGCTGCCTTCAGACCCACGACGATTGCATTACACATCAGTTCGGGGCATGAGCGCCGACTACGTGGGTGCTCCGGGGCTCAAGCACCCACATAAATAATCTTGTGGGTGCGCCGCACCCACAAGATATTTAGTTTGATAAAAACAAAATAAAATAAATATTTTTCACTTGCCAATATCAAAAAATAATAAGCAATTAAAACATTGAGATGGAAGTTCAAATTTCTAACCTCTAAAACATAATTGTATCAAATGTGTTTGTTTCAGTTTTCGGCAGGATTGAACAACTTCATTCTTCTTTTCAGAAGAAATGATTGTCATACCAAGAAATCAAAACTTTGGTGGAAACTTTGTCTGCAAGTTTAGCTTCACAAAGGGATATATTTTTTGAGTTGTGGAATGAAACCGTGAGGAAAGAGGAGGAATTGAACATTGATGAACCAGTTTTGCCTAGAAAAAGGAAGATGCCAAAACGCTACGACGAAGGTAGTGATCCTCATACGTATCAAACGCCGGAGGAAATATACAGACAAATATTTTTTGAAATAATTGATGTGGCTGTGGATTTGCTAAATCGTAGATTTCAAGCAAAGCTTTTGGAACTTATTTCACAACTTGAAGCTTTTGCTATCGGTCAAATTGGTGCTGATCGAATTCTGCAGTTATATGGGACAAACTTTGATAAAGACAATCTAACATTGCACAGGGACATGTTTCTAGATGTGTGCAGAACGAACAAAGAAAGAGTGGCCAACTTGTCAGACATTACAAATATTTTAAGTAAAGAAAACCGCGGTCCCATGCGTCAAATGCTCACAGAATTTGTGAAGTTTGTACGGGTGATTTTAACTATACCTGTTACTTCTTGTACCTCTGAGCGGTCATTTTCAGCACTTAGACGATTGAAAACTATTTTGCGTCAACAATGACCCAAAAAAGATTGAATGATTTGGCAATTTTGCATGTTCATAAAGAAATGACTAAACATATTGACAGTACCAAAATTGAAAACAAATTCATAAGTGCAAATGACGTAAGAAGGAATGTGTTTTATATTGAAAGTTAACATGTCATGATGATTATTATTATTATTTGGTACACAGACATTTTGTAGTTTCTGTTCACAACAAAATCCTTGCAAAGTTCTTTCTGCAATACAATTAAAATTATTTGCATTTATGAAGATTTTTTCATTTTAATTTGTATGAATGTGGTATTTTCTTTTAGTAACGTGTTGATAATATCATTGCCTCTTGCAATCATTGTGCATGTAAGTTGTTTAAAGTATACAACACTTGATAATTACAGATCTAACCGCCATTGATATGCACCCACAGAAATTTTGGAAAGTCGGCGCCCTTGGTTCGGGGCGATGCGTATCTCTAACCATTGCCGTATTGACTTACCCAAGCGTCTTAAATGTATAGATTGTAGAGGATCCCCTCCCCACCAAAACAATTTAGAGCAGGGGAACAATTGTTATCAACCTCAAGCAAATGGTTATATTAGCGGGAATAGGTATTTCAAAGGAACGTCTAGGTCAACCCGTTTGAATTCAAGAGGACGCCGGGGTAACCGAAACGCAAATCCCCGTCCATTGTATCCAAACCCTTGTGAATACTGTGGATTAAGAAACCATGAATCAAATTCTTGTTTTTATAAACCAGAGGATTCTTTAAACTAAATAGGGGTACGAGTCAAACGCCAACACGATCTCGTACCGTTCAACACACAGAAGCATTGATAGAGAAAGACAGTTTACCTTATTTAAAGGCCACCCTTAACAATAAATCAATCGAGCTCATGATCGATACAGGTTCACAAATATCCATCTGTAGCAAGATTATTGTACCGTCAGCTGCAAAAATAATTCAAGCAAAAACTACAATAAAAGGTGTAACTGCATATCAGGTGAATTTATCTGAAATAGCGGTTTTACAACTGAGACTAGGTAAATTTAGATACTCTCACGCATTTAGAATAATTGAATCAAATAGCATGCCTTGCATTTTAGGAAATGATTTTTTAACAGCTCAGAAATGCAACATTTCATTAAAAGAAAAAAAACTATTTCCATCACAAATCTGGGACACATTCCACTTTGGAATATCAAAAAGAAACACTCGTCACATACAGTGTCTAATGAAGTCATTAACAGAATTCAAATTAGATGTACAAAAGCCGTTATTTCAGAAAATATCACATTATGTCCGCGTACAAAGAACTACGTGCCAGTTTCGTTCCAACGAAACAATAAAAACGAGCCCGTATTACTGATCCCCTCTGTTGAAACACTGCTTACTCATGGTATTTGTGTACCTCACTGTACATTAAACCCCCAGTCAGGAATTTTACTTGTCATTAACCCAAGTGACGTGCCTGTTACTTTAAAAGCGGGTACACAGATAGGCGAAATCGCAACATGTAACATAGTAACAGATGTCACGGACATCATGAATCTTGACACTTTTCAGGCTAATCGTGACTTTTCATTTACATGCACAAACAACGCAAATCCTTCACCGAGCCAGCTTAAGTTTGATCCCAAACTGATAGACGTAAATCCAGACCTATCACAGGAAGACAGGCAAAAAGTGTTAGGCTTAGTGTAAAATTATTCTGATATTATGTCATGGGAAGGTGACCCACCTAGTGTCACGAACGCTTACGAATATGACATTGAGTTAACGCACGACAAGCCCATTATAAGCAAACAGTATAGAATTCCTTTTAATTTGCAAGAAACAATGAAAGATGAGATCGCGAAACTTGTCAAAGACGGTGTTCTAAGTGAGTCACAGGGTTCGAACTACAGACACCCCGTACTTTTAGTGAAAAAACGCGATAATTCTTACCGTTTCGTTTCCGATCTTCGTGCTTTTAATGTTGCGTTAAAACCCCTAGGCCTAACTCAGCCCACAACAGCGCAAATTTTAGCTGACATAGGCGGAAAAAAGTGGTATAGTGTGCTTGATTTACGTGCAGCTTTCTTTCAGATACCACTCTCGCAACGTTCCAAGGAGTTAACAGCATTCTCTGTCGAAGGCATTGGTTCATTTCACTATAATCGGTTAATTATGGGAATGAAGACTTCATCTGCAGTAATGAATTTTCTTATGCACAAGGTATTATGTGAAATTCCAGCTTCAGAAGTATCATGTTACACAGATGATATTATTTGCAGTGCCGACACAATAACAGAAATGCTACACGTTCTGGAGAAGGTATTTCGCAAACTACGAGAAGCTAATCTCAACTTAGGAACTAAGAAATGCAAATATTTGTATAACGAGGTCCCCATATTGGGCCACCTTGTCTCTCAAAAGGGCACCCGAATATCGGACCACATTATCAAGGCTATCACAGACTTCCCCCAGCCGAAGTCGAAGAAGAATCTAAAAAGTTTCCTCGGGCTTATTAACTTCATACGGAAGTTCTTTTCCGGTTTCCATGTCCCCGCGGAATGTTTATTTCGCTTGCTGAAAAAGAATGTCAAGTTCCAATGGACCGAAACTCATCAAGAAGCTTTTAATAAGTTAAAAACCATGATAACAACTGCGCCCGTTCTTAAAAGCTACGACTCACGGAAGAAAACGCTCGTATTCGTGGATGCTTCATACGTGTGCATCGCTGGGGCCCTCCTCCAGGAAGAAAAAGACGGTACGCGTTCCGTAATAGCTTACTGTAGTCGCTGTCTTACAGACACCGAGAAGAAATATGATGTTTTCACACTCGAGATCACAGCAGCGCAATATGTACTAAAGACTTTTAGATATTTTCTCATAAACTCTAAATTCACGGTTTTTACGGATAATCATGCGCTGTCTTATTTGAAAACAACCAAAGCTGAAAATTCGTTGCTAGCAAGGAAGGCCATTTTTTTTCAAGAGTTCGACTTTGATATTCAGCACATTTCGTCGGCTAATAATGCACTGGCCGACTGCTTAAGTCGCCAACCTGTAAATACGGCTAATCGCGACGATGAAGTTGATTCCGATAGCGAAGACATGGCGCGCCCTGTATTTTCCATCCAAGCCCAGTCTTTTGACATGGCTAATGCACAAAGACAAGACCCCTACTTTGGCAACATAATTAAAATATTAGAAGACGACCCCTCAGCTAACCCTAAGTATGAAAAAACAGCGTATCCTTTCACTCTTGAGAACGGTCTCCTCCATAGGCTTACCAGATTCCCAAACGGTTACAAGAAACAGGTTTGCGTACCCAAAGCGAACCGTAAAGAAGTGTTCGAACTTGTGCACGCTAATCAGAACATGAACGCTCATCAGGGAGCAGATAAAACTTACAGGCACCTTGTATCTCGGTATTACATACCAGACATGAAACGCTTTGTGTGACCAAGTGAAAAAGTGTGTGCGATGCCAAATAGCTAAGCGTCATCCTGGCGCTAGGCAACACACATTACAGCATTCCGAACCGGAAGAAGTTCCGTTCAAGAAGATTCATTTAGATGTTTGCGGCCCCCTTGCGTCAAATACTAAAGGTCACAAGTATTTTTTATCTGTAGTGGATAGTTGTACAAGGTACGTCGTGGCGACCACCATTCCGAATCACGATGCCAAATCAATTTCTGACGCACTTTTTCATTGTGTGTTCCTCAGGTTTGGTCTCCCAGCTACGATCGTTCTTGATAAATCTTCTTCAAATACCTCAAATCTAATGCATGAGCTAGCTCAGTTAACCGGCATACAGCAAAAATACGTAAATACTGCGGCTCATTACACAAACGGCTTAGTGGAAGCATCCTTCAATTACCTTAAGAATATCATTAAGCCCTACGTTCTCACAACAAAAGGTAAATGGCAAGGTTATTTGCAATCTGCCGTACAAGCTCACAACATAAGCTTCCACGATTCTGCACGCCAAAGTGCATTTTATTTGTTACACGGGTTCGAACCACGTCTGATGATAGACGCAGTCATCCCATCCCCCCCAACAAGCAACGGCCCCTACAAATGAAAAACGGCTGGAACAGCTAAAAGACATTCGCAAGTTAGCTCACGACAATTTAAAGAAGCGCTTTCTACAGCAAAAGAAATATTAGGATAGTATTACTCAACAAACCGAATATACGGTAGGACAAGATGTTTGGATCCTCGAAAATACACCTGCCCCAAACACCCCCCGCGCTTTTGCCATCTACTAAAAGTTTAGAGGTAAAATAGTAGAGAAAATGGACGCGAATTCTTACAAGGTTTCATTCAAAGATGGTCGAAATAGAGAGAAAGTCGATACTTTCTCAATTGCTAGACTAAAGCCTCGCTTTGAGGGCGATCTCTCTAACACAGATGAACAGACAGATCCCTCTCACAGTACTGCAGATTAAAAGAAAAGAAAAACTAATTTTTGTTGTGTACTCACCAGGCACATGCTCCAATGTCGCCCCCCCCCCCCCATGCTCCTGCAAAACTCACTAAACACCCAATCACTGCACTAATTCTCCTTTCTCTTATCCATGGCTCTCCCATACGTTAACCACTGCTTTTATTTTAATGTGAACAAATATTAGAAATAGCACAACAACTCCAGTGTTGCCAGATTGATTTTTTTCCCTCACAAATCAGAATAACGAAACGGAAAGAATAGCAAACTTTTCCGAGCATAGCATGGCTACAAGAAACAGTAATCTTTACACGCGCACAAGATATAAAAACCAACAACACAGAAAGCACGATGAATTGTTTCAGACTAGCGATTCATATGAATTCGTTGAAGCAGCGTGCATCGCGTATATGCTTACTCCACAGAATTCGTGTGTCCTTGGGGACCACGTATGGAAAAGCATAGCATCAAGCAAAGTCATCAATCCAATGAATGTCAGCACTTCACTGTGTCAGTAGATTATGCTGACAGCCCAGAATTGCTGTGTGTATGACACAGTTTGGGCTGAAGAATATAACAAAGCTCACAAAGCATAAATAAAGAAGCGCATTCATGTTAGGAAGCTAGAATTGTTGGCTCAGGGATACTCGTTTCTTCTCGTTTCAAACTATTCTTTATTAACAAAATAACAAATCAAAAGTGAGAAATAATAACATTAATATTAACAACACCAACATTTTGCACAAATATCAATAATGCATAAACTTATGCTTTATTTTAATAAGTAAATCACTAATAAATAAGTAAGAATGTAACAGTGAACATTAATTATTCTGCAACGACACATCCCACATTGCTCAAACTAATATTTCGTTCAATTCCGTTACTTTTATCCCAAGAAAGCTAATGCTCTCCCACCCCATGTTCTCCTCCAATCCCCAAGTCATGTTACGTCATATTTATCCATTGCCTTATTCGTTATTCTAACGCTCAGTATAATCCTCGTTTACTTGTATTACAAAATCAGAACTTGTAGAAAACCCATTCGAAAGGTTAACGACTACGAAATCCCAACTATAAGTGCACCTTTGCCGTCGTTATCTCGCCCATTAGTACGACCTCCCACTCCGCTCCAAACAATCTCTATGGCAGTCCCCACAAATCAAGCTCCCCCAATCCCATCAGTAGCTTAACAAATTCTAACCCTCCAAGTGAAACGCAAAACCCCTCCCTCCCAGTCTATCTACTCGCAAGAATATATTTCCCACACTCTCCTTCTATAATCACCCCAACTCTCGGCTAAGGGACAGACATCATTCCATCCGGAAGCAGCCCAGAGGAGTACCAACATCTTCGACGCCAGGACTCTAACCTCCCCCGCCACGCTGTGTTTCAATCAGTGCATCGAAACGGAGCTACGTGTCGTCACCCTTGGCGACACACTTAAGGGTATCTTATGCCACACCATGGCATACAAACACCAGTGTTTAAGTGCTCCGAACAAGCAGTCGACAAGTGCTTCAAAACAGTGTATAAGTGCTTCGATTCACAGTGTGTCAACAACAACTGAAAAGAAAAAATCACAAGTCGTTATGCAATTAAGCTCTAAACAATTATTTTAAGTTTAACGACTTCCACCTCACGACATGCAGTTTAAACAATTGACAGTATTCTAAACAAATAATACTGCAAAACTTACGTAAAAAATATTTTATGCATGGATTAGGGTATTAATAATAAGGTAAATACCACAAAAACAACAACACAAGTATTATCAGTGCCACAAGGTCAGGAACACTACTAGTACATGGACGCTGCCAACAAAAACAAACAAAAAAAACCCAGTAATTTCTGGGGTGTATATCTGTTTTCTTGCTTATGTACAAAAGAATGCATGAACACTGCCATATAAGCTATAATTTCTTTTGTGCATATCAACAGGTGAAGGTATAATCAATTATGTAATCCATCGGTCAACGGGTACCTTACTTCACAATATTATGTAACTTTTTTTTGGGCCAAATAAACTAACCTCATATAATCTTTCTCAAGGTGATGGGTACCCACAAGCCTGTGGATACTCTACGAGCAGGGGAATGTGGAACGATTCAAGGGAGACTCTGTAAAAAAGGTAAAATCTCTTGCCAGACATCAGTGCTCGGTCAAGCGACAATTTACAGCACAAGGTAACATTCCACAAATAGCGGAAACACATGACGTCAGGAGACACGGCATTCTTCGATACTACCGGGTTCAAGCCCGCCATCAGCTGGCAAATACGGAAGTGCTGTCCACGCAGCTAGGAAGTATTTGCCAGCAGCTTAAAAGACCTAAGCACCAGAATTCGACTCTCAGTGGGATCAGTCGGCTCAGTCAAGTCTCAGAATTCAAGGACCTTCAGAAGAAACCCAGGCGAAGACCTCGACACCTTCCAGGTCTCAGCCCGGCTCGGGAAACCGAGACGAAGCTTTCGCCTAAGGCAACCGCAGTACATTCGCGAGTTGACTATCTTCAGCACCACGGCTTACAACTTGTAGCCGTCGGACAGACCATCGTCCCGGCGCCTTTCCTAGGGCCGATACTCCAAGACCAACGTGTGCTTCGTCGCCAGCCACGGGCAAGAAAACCGTGGGCCGTCGAACTCAGGACTCCGTGCTCTGTCGCCTGACGTCCACACTCAACCGCTTGGCCGAGAGGTAAGATGTACGTCGTCTACATCCCTTGACATCATTCCACTCCCTGCCAGAAGCCTGTCAGTGAGATTGTATGGGGACCATAAACGTAACCTAGCTCTACCATCTGACCCCTAAAGCGTTCACAGTAACGATCCCCGTAGTTTTAGAAATTGAAACCAGTGAACGCATCAATATAGACGAAGGTATATCTACAAACTGCAAGCAATGTTTCGTTGTTGGAAAACATATTCGATCGTTTACAAAGGAGAAACACACGTCTTAATAATGAAGCAAATAAATTAAAGATTACAACCAACCTCTTTCTACCTGCTTTAACTAAATAAAGAAGTTCAAAATCTACAACGTAACCTAACCGACAGTACTACAAGAAAAGCCATCAATATCTTTAAAATGTATTCAACTAGTGTGAAGTAAGTAGTGAGCCTAACTGATTTGGTATGTACATTTTATGTAATTCGGATTTATAAAAACCGATGTTGATTGTGATTTGAATGTTCAAATTATTGTGAAAAACGTTGTCGGAAATGTGCATTTCGAAGATCGCGTATTGACTTTCACGCTATTGGAAATGAAATTTACTTACATCTTCAATTCGAGTTACCTAGAGTAGTTATTGTACCGCGTTGGAGTCGATAAATCAATTGATTGGAAAAGATCGATCAAAGATCAATTGATGATGTAGTTGTGTGGGCAAGCAAGGGGTATTGTTGTGAGCGATGACGTCATAAAATGGGTGGGGGTGAAAATGTGTGGTTGATTCTGATTGGTGGGATGTTTTTAAAATGGGCGTGGCTTAATTTTGTGAGGAGCGTTTTGATTGGTTGTTGGGGAGGAGGAAAAGTATTCGGGTTTTACCCGCGGCGTCTGAAAACAGATGGCGTTGATGATTCTGAAATTCTGGGAATTTGGGTTGGGGAGGAGGAAAAGTATCGACGATTATCCGGTGACGGTTGGTTTTCTCGGAATTTCCGACGTCTGAAAACAGATGGCGTTGATGAGGCTTTTAAGGCGTGCGTTGAAGGTTAAGTGCGTGTTCTTGGAAAATGTGGTTTGTTGAGTGTTGGTTCGAGGAAATGTTGTGAGAATTAATGGATGTGGTTTGTGTAATGGGTCGGGAATGGTAATTGCTTTTGCAGTTTTGAGTCAAGTGTTTTAAGGTCTGTTTTTCAAGGAATTTTGTCGGGAGATTATTTCAGGGTCTGGTGAATGTTCGAGCAGATGACGTTAAAGTGTTGAGTGTTCGAGTTCTAGAAATTGTGTGGGATGAGAGTAGGGTTTCGAGGAATGAGTAATGTTTGATGTCTGGTGTTAATTGGTTTGGTGTTGCGAGAAAGATTATCGTTAAGTGGTTCCAGGAATTGGTGAGCGATATGTGTGTGTGTGGACGGTTGAGAGTGATATGCATGGACCGGATGAATGATGTGTGGAATGGTTGAATGCTGTGCTGGAAGGAGGGTTCTCTGCAAACCATGTGGGATAGCACGTGATGGAGAAAGAGCATAAGGAGAAAAAAGTGCCGGAGAAGACGGATGTAGATAAATTTTACAGAGTAAAAAAAGTACGATTCTCGGAAGAGTTGAGTGTGTACAGTGTACCAGGACAGGAAGAAGATAGGAGAGGCACGTGGGCGTTGGATGCTCTGCGCGAGAGATTACGTATCGAATATGACTGTGTTGATCGTCGGGAGGAAGGTATATAAAATGGAACGAACCAGATATGCATCATAAGAGGTACAACTGTCCGCCGGATAACTGTCCACAGCTCAGCCAGCACAATCGCCTGTCAGGTTGCAGATACTATAGTGAGAAAAGTGATCAGTTTCAACGGATCAATCCTACCGTGTGTATGTATATATATATATATAGTGGGTTATCTTGAGGTGAGTAGAAGTGTAAAATGGGTATAGGGGGCTGGATATTGTAATTTGTCGGCAGTGTAATGGGGATGAAACCTGCTGCTCCAGATTTGTTGCCAGCGACGACGACATCACGAAGTAGTCGTCTACTGCCGTCTCCTCCACGGACACCACGGTCGTCGGTACAGCCTGAAATGTTTAAGGATGACAGCCCGTACGTGAGCGTTCCTAAGTATTTTACGGAACAGCAATTCCGTAGATCGTGGGAAGCAAAGAATGCTGCACAACACAAATATGAGAAGTTGAGACGCTGTGGAAAGAAAAGTAGTGGTGGTAGGGGTGAAACGTTGAGGAAAAGAAAACATGATGCTGATAAAAATATGCAGTATAATCCTTTGTACTGTTACATAGAGCGTTCGCCGAGGAAGGCAATGTGTTTTGCATACCCTGTAACAGTCTCCGATTCGAAAAGACTGCATGGTGTTAAATCGAAAATATTTGAGAGTAATAGTCCCAAAGTGTTGGTTTTTGATAGTCCGGTAAGGTACAGGGAATCTCTTTTAATAACATTTTACAATAGAGATCTAGTGAATGAGAATTTTATGGAACTTGAAAGTAATGGTTTTCCGATCAGCATGCAGTACATCAAGAGTCGTAGAACAGGATTATGTGAGACACATTACCTTTTCGAGAGAGCACCTGTATACGGACATTTGTCGTACCATGTGTGGAGCAATCGTGTAGCCGGTGAGATAGCATCTCACGGATATAATGCAGGACCTTTTACTGTAGTATCGGGAATTTCCTCAAAAGATTGCATCTGTATGGAGACAGAATCGGAACTAAATTCGGAGCATGTAGATATATCCGATCTGCATGTTCCTCCACGTTGTCTGGTTACAAAATATATCATGATGACGGATGAGAGTTTAAATTGTGGACGTGCCGCTGTCGAATTGACACGGTACGAAAATTTGGAACATTTACTGAATGAGGAGATTCCCGTGCTGTACCGAGTAGGGTGTCACAAAAAATACATGATAGTGGATTATAGTGATGTTGCAACCCTGATGCAGATATTTAGAAAACAATATCGGGAGTCTATGTTATCACTGGGTGAAATATTTCAGTGGTTTAACAGTAGTGTACCCCTACAGGAGTCAGTAAGCGATACATTAGGAGTAAAAGGTACTACATTAGATTTAGAAGAGTTAGCCGACTGTTGTTACAACCCGTTACGGCGTAACGATCTAAGATCAAAATATGCTTTTATTTCCAGTGTCCATAAAGTTGAAGAGCAGTTTTCGAGAGGCACAGGCCCCCATCGTGAGTTCCCCGAAATAATAGAGGAGACTGACACGTCGGAAGCTGAAAACGAAGCAACTTAAAAGGTGAGAGATAATATATTACCTGTGCTTTTATATATGTTTTATTAGCATCGGTCTATACATGACGGTTCGATAGCTCCTCACTCCTCAGCCTCCTCCTCCTCCTCCTCCTCCTCCTCCTCCTCCTCCTCCTCCTCCTCCTCAGCCATTACCTCTCGCTCATCCTCCTCCGGAGACGGAGAACGAGCAGGCCGTCTAACCCCATCTCGAAGAACGTCGGGTGGTAACAAGTTCCGAAGTCTATTGACTCTTTCGATTTCTCTGTTGCGTATTCTGAAAAAAAAAAGTAACAATTAAAATTGTAGTACATTATATTTACATATAATTCTGAAAACAAAAATCATCTGAATTAGTAGAGGTGGTAGATAATATATTTAAATCATGTATTATATAAGTAAAAAAAAATAACGTCGATAATTACCTTTGTTGCTGTTCTTGAACTTGTGTGGCGAACGTTTGCCTAGCCTGGTTGTTTCGAGTCAATGTCTGCTGCACCTGAGCAGCAGCTCTTTCGAGAAAAATAGCCATTTGCTCCCCAAACTCGGCAAAAAATGCTCGCTGGTCCTGCTCCGCATGTCTGAGTTCCTCCTGGAATCTAGTAGATATTTGCAGAAAGTCGAGCCTGTCCGTCTCAGCATCTGTGCTAGCCTGGTATTCAATGAAGGCTGCAAATATAGCCATCCCGTTTTGCTGTGAAAAATATATAATTATATAAACATAGAATGTATGTGTGTGTATCGAGAAAATAACACATTTTGTCCTCTATTTTCAGATGGCATGTTTACCATTCAATTTTAACCTGCTTCACGGAGACCTGAAGGATGAAACATGTTCCGAAGAACGAAGAAATCTGTGGAGCAAGATTCATGCTCGTCAAGTTGAAAAAAAGATTGCTTGCTATGTAAATTTCTGTGAAGAAAATGGACTATCGGAAAAGCTGATGAAAAATTTGGAGGAAGTATGCCGCGACATGGAGGTCAAAATAGATACGTTGGTTAAAATGTTTGCATATATAATCGAGAAGAAATAAAATGCACCCGTATTTGGGGATTTTATAGAAAATGTGAAAAAAGCACAATATATACCTTCTCATTTATCACTTCGGGTATGTTTTGAATTACTGGAAGTGTTCAAGGGTGTGAGAAAAGAGAAAACACAAAAGGATAAAATGGGGGAGCTGAGAAGGAAATGGAAGAGAAAATGATGGATCTTATTAAAAAAAGAAAACTGAACGAATAAACATTACTAATATTACTAACAAACTAACACGTTTCGTTCAGTTGTGGGTCTTTGTTCCCACATCCCCACAGTCGGAGCGGTAGAAGAGAAGGTACACATTAAGAATTTTAAAATAAGGAATGTATAATATCGAATGGTAGCAATAAAATATGTACACCGATATGTACACAGTGGTAACGTCGTCGGCTTGTAATCAAGGCTGCCGGATCGATACCCTATGGAGGCACATGGCACGGTGGTTCGGATTCCACTTTAAACTGTAGGTCCAGTTACAATTAGTGTTACTGTGCATAAAATGGACTTCAATCACAGATTTAATTAAACAATCTATTTGATTTTAAATTTACTTTATGCACAGAACCATAGGTCTCCATCGGGAATCGAATCCAAGAGTGTACATATAACGTCTACATTGAGAGGTATTGCATTTAATGGGTATAATAAAATATGTATAATAGTGTCTTGTAATAAAAATATATGCTGTATACAGAAAATATGTTACTTTTAATATGAATATGAAATAGGTACTTACCAAATTTGCATCAGCCATCGCACGTTCTGCTTGACCAAACACGAACAGAATGAGTGGAGGAAAATCTGTTTCAGAAGTTCTGCAGACTTCCTTACACGCTTAAGTCATTAGCAAGCGTGTTACACGGAAATCTGTAGAAGAGATTAAATTGCGGTGACTGGAGTTCTTTATTACATCATGACAGATTTACAAGGAGGAAATTGCGGGACTGAGGCCTGCAGTTCTGAGATGAGTTTCACAGTAGTTCCTTGTTGCATCCGGTCGACTCTGATAACGTTATGTACATAGTACTTCCTTGTTTCATCCAGACAGATAATAAAAGTATGGAGATATAATTGCAAAACCAATTTCCTTGTTAGGTCCTCACAGAACGTCTGAGAAAGAACATCGTGAAATAGATGATATGGAAAATGTAGCGTTATCGTAATTGCGTTTGTTTCTTAAATAAACAGAATCAGAGTCGACCTACACATATGGAAAATTCGTTTTCACAGGGTTTGAGTGGATTCGTTGCAAAATACAAAATTAAAGCAATCAGTTTGTTTTTTGTTTTTAGAACACACAGGGGGGGAGTCGAACCCCTTTGAAAATGCAAAGTTATTTCTATTATTTCTTCCCGTGGCCAAACCGAGTCGGAGTCGCCCTTTGAAAATGCACAGATATGGCAAATCAATTTTATGTTAAATCACACAGGGCCGGACAATAGGGCCGCCATGTTGACGGCAATGTAGGGTTTCTGTATTTCAGATCGTAGACCCCTTCCATATACTTTTGACATACAGATTCCGAATCTAAAATTGCCTTCACTCTAGTCCAGTTGGGGGCCGACTGAACGGCCCTTCGAAATTTTCCGGACATGTTTTTCGAGTTTTTCAATTTACCTACAACAGATACGTACCAGTAAACATCGCCGACGGTTACTATATAATATTATACAATTAATTGTCATCTCAGCTCGTCATGACAATGGGGGCCGCCATCTTGGCCGCCATCTTGGTTTTTCTTATTTTGGCCGTAGACCTCCGTCCATATACTCTATTTAAAGGTGTTGACATACAGATTCCGAATCTACAATTGCTTTCACTCTAGTCCAATTAGGGACGGCTGAACGGCCCTTCGAAATTTTCCGGACATGTTTTTCGAGTTTTTCAATTTACCTACAACAGACAGGTGCCAGTAAACATCACCGACTGTTACTACGTAATATTATACAATTAATTGTCATCTCAGCTCGTCATGACAATGGGGGCCGCCATCTCGGCCGCCATCTTGGTTTTTCTTATTTTGGCCGTAGACCTCCGTCCATATACTCTATTTAAAGGTGTTGACATACAGATTCCGAATCTACAATTGCTTTCACTCTAGTCCAATTAGGGACGGCTGAACGGCCCTTCGAAATTTTCCGGACATGTTTTTCGAGTTTTTCAATTTACCTACAACAGATAGGTGTCAGTAAACATCACCGACGGTTACTACGTAATATTATGCAATTAATTGTCATCTCAGCTCGTCATGACAATGGGGGCCGCCATCTTGGCCGCCATCTTGGTTTTGTTATTTTGACCGTAGACCTCCGTCCATATACTCTATTAAAAGGTGTTGACGTACAGATTCCGAATCTACAATTGTTTTCACTCTAGTCCAATTAGGGACGGCTGGACGGTCCTTCGAAACTTTCCGGACATGTTTTTCGAGTTTTCAATTTACCTACAACAGATAGGTGCCAGTAAACATCACCGACGGTTACTACGTAATATTATACAATTAATTGTCATCTCAGCTCGTCATGACAATGGGGGCCGCCATCTTGGTTTTTCTTATTTTGACCGTAGACCTCCGTCCATATACTCTATGGAAAGGTGTTGACGTACAGATTCCGAATCGACAATTGCCTTCACTCTAGTCCAATTAGGGCCGGTTGGAAAAGAGTGTTAAGTAGTTCCGAGAATTGTAGATGGTTTCATAGCAGTCAGGAAAACATCTGGTGAGGACAGTTAGCTATTTCCGAGAATTTTACATGGGTTTGATATCAGCCATGAAAACATCTGGTGAAGACAGTTAGCTTTTTCCAAGAATTTTACATGAGCCTTCATATCAGCCAGAATAGGCAAAGACGGTTACCAGAGGACTGTTACAGATTTCCGGAGAATTTACAGATCAGACAGCAGAACCGTTAGGAACGGAAATAACTGCTTTGGTATGCTTGCGTATATAAAGTACGGTGTTCTCTCCACATGACAGTCTTTGTGACAGACATCGTACGATCATGGACGTACAGTTATCCGCTGACGATCTGTTATTGCTATATCGTGATGGATATTACACAACACCTAGACAGTTACGGAAACTGTTGGTGCAAATTGCGCAAAAAATCATAGCAGGAGAAAGAATCTCCTTGATCGAGGAGTATGACCGGTTACTACGAACAGTGACAACATCCGTACCCGATCTTTATGGAGCAGGTATTTCCGAAGAATCACCAGGTCCTTCATCAACACCCGTTCCTGTATTCCCAGCTACCGAGGAGAAGCAGACAACCGCATTTGACCCTGTTACATCACCAGGACCTTCAAGGAACGTCGCACCTGAATCAGGCTTGGAACCTGTGCCAGGACCGTCATGGAGACCGGATCCCTTGCCCCCAGCAGAACCGTCATCCCAGAGTGTTTCTGTATCAGATAGAAGAGGTAAGAAAAGAAAACGTGCTTCAGTGTCTCGTGAACAGATAGGGAATATAATATTACACAACATTCAAGAACGTGAATATCCTAAATTCCGTTCCAAAGGACGACGTGTGGAATTCAGTTTCTCGCACCCTCCAGAAAATGTCGATCCTCACACATGGATCCGCGAAGGTGTCGAAAATCTTCTCACCTACGTTAAAAAAAACACCGAAGATGAAGACAAGATAGGTTTAACTCTGTCTAACATATCTGACCCCACCGTGAAAGATATTTATGTCGGGTGGCACAGATGTGACCAGTTACACAGTGATATGGTGTGGAATATCATGTATAAAATATTGCAGAGTGCGAAAACCTTCACGGCTACAGATCGCTTAATTTTGCGCGCCGACCATGTCGACATACCTGTCGGAGGTGGCGGAGGTAAAAAAACATATTGTTTACCTAATTACATGCTAAGCACGCAAAAAAGAAGTGTCGTCGGTGTGCCGAATAGAAAGAAACCACTCTGTTTAGCTGAAGCTTTGATCATAGGAAAATCTCATGCTGATAATGATCCGTCCTATTCACAGTATCGAAGAAATAGAAATCTTCTCAAACCTGTTTTCGAACTTATGCGCAAAGCAGATGTAGATCTCACAGACAATGCGTGTGCAGGAAGTGGAATTCCTGAACTGAGAAAATTTCAGCAAGTTCTCCCTGAATATAAAATTATTGTATACAACCAATCTTCGTGATGTTAAAGATGTTTTGTTTGAAGGACAGGTTGAAAATGCTTCCAGATTTATATACCTTCTTTATGATAACCTCAGACAGCATTATGATGTGATAGTGAACCGTGTTGGAGCATTTGCGGCCTAACAAGAATGTCGCGGGTGTAACGAACTCATTTTTCATAGACCGCATAATCATCTGTGTAAACAATTGTGTTCTATGTGTCGTTCAACTCCGCCGTGTGTGCCTGAACAGGGTGTTCGCAGAATATGCCAGACATGTCACAGAATTTTCAAAAATGAAAACTGCTTCACGAATCACGTTTCTACACCATTTCGAAACGGTACAATCTGTAGTGAAATCCAACAGTGTCCAAGATGTTTCAGAATTATTCTAACAAGCAATACATATGAAAAAGTGCATAAATGTAATATGAAGTTCTGTACTGTATGTAACTGCGTGAAACCTATAAATCATTTCTGTCACATGGCTGTACCGAAAAGTAAAGTGAATTCGAAATTTCTATATATATTCTACGATTTTGAATGTTATACAGACATTCCTTACTCTGAGAAAGAAAAAACGTTTCTTCGTGTTCCGAATCTTATTATAGTACAGACAGCCTGTCACTCGTGTTACAAGAAGGAGGATTTAACAGTTCCCTGTTCTGTTTGTGGAACCAGAGAGTTTATATTCTGGGATGATCCTGTAGACACATTTCTGTCCTATCTCGAATTACAGCACAAGTTTTCCAACATAACCATCTGTGCACACAATGCACGAGGCTACGATTGCACATTTCTGCTACGGAGAATGTTGGAAAGATAAATGAAACCTCGTGTTATCTTAGACGGTACCAAAATCATCAGTATGTCATACCAAAATCTTCATTTTGTGGACAGTCTCAACTACGTTCAGACAAATCTTGCTGGATTTTCCAAACTTTTCGGTTTAGCTGTTCAGAAAGGATATTATCCGCATCTGTGGAACACCTACAAGAACAGAAATTACATAGAACCGCTGCCTCCACCTTCTGCATACGGCTATGAATATATGAAAACAGTCGAAGATCAGCACCGTTTTATGTCTTGGTATGACATTAAATGCAGCAAAAATGTACCTTTCAACAACAAAAACCAACTTCTCCAATACTGCATCAAGGATGTTACCCTGTTGAGACAAGGATGTTTGAAGCTGAGACAGAATTTCCTAGACATATGCAAGATCTACATTTTCAAGGATTGTCTCACAATAGCATCTGCCTGTTCACTAATTTACAGGCAGAAATTTATGCCGGCTAACACTATAGGAATAATACCTAAAGGAGGTTACCATCATGCAGATCAGATGTCCAAGTTCGCATTGAAATGGTTAACCTACGTGGAAGAACAAAATGATGTAATACTTCTTCACGGTGGACGTACTCGTGAAAAATATGTCATAGGAGGGCGTTACAGAGTGGACGGCTATCACGAGGAGACGCAGACGGTGTACGAGGCGCTTGGCTGCTACTGGCATGGTTGTCAACGCTGCATATCAATTAACAGGGATATGTATCCGAAAGGTGACGAAGAAGATGAAACCGATCAGGATAGTAACAGTGATAAACATAGTGACTTGTTGAACACTGCAGCCTTCAGATACGAGACAACGTGTCGTAAACTTGCGGCTCTACGTTCTGAAGGATACCATGTTGTCACAATGTGGGAATGTGATTTCAAAAAAATATTGCGAGCAGATCCTGAACTCGATAGATATCTATCGACACATCCTATCGTTTGCTGCATTCCTTTAAATCCACGAGACGCCTTATATGGGGGTAGAGTTGAAACAGTCAGGACGTATTACAAAATCAAGGAAAATGAGAAATTACAGTACTATGATTTTACAAGTTTGTACCCTTATGTGAACAAATACTGTGCCTATCCTGTCGGACATCCTACCATATTTCTAGGAACTTCTATTCCTTCGGTAAATGAGGTTTTGAACATGGAGGGGCTCATAAAATGTACTGTTCTGCCACCAAAAGCCCTTTTACATCCTGTTCTACCTACAAAAATGCATGGAAAACTGATGTTTGTCTTGTGTAACGAATGTGCTATCAGATTAAAATGTGAAGGTACATGCAGCCATTCCGATGAACAACGCGCACTTTCGGGGACTTGGGTTTAGGCTACAGAGTACTGTCAGTGTCGGAAGTGTGGAAGTATGAAACATCGATGTACGACCCTGTCACAAAAACTGGAGGACTTTTTGCTGGTTATGTCAACACCTTCTTGAAAATAAAGCAGGAAGCGAGCGGCTGGCCTTCATGGTGTCAGAACGACGAGGATAAGAAGAAGTACATACAGAAATATTTCGATAAGGAGGGTATTCTATTGGAAGAAAACAGTATCGAAGTCAATCCTGGTAAACGTACTCTGGCTAAACTTTGCCTTAATTCTTTATGGGGCAAGTTCTGTCAACGGGTAAACCTTTCCCAGACGACCATCATCAAGGAATCGAAAGATTTTCTCGATAAAATGACTGATCCAAATATAATGGTTGGAGGAGTCGTATTCATCAATCAGGACACCGTTTTAGTAAACTGGAAATATGTTGAAGAGGCTGTCAGTCTGAACAGGAAAGTAAATGTTCCTATCGGAGCCTTCACAACATGCCATGCTCGTCTGAAACTGTACGAACTTCTCGAAAAATTGGGTGACAGGATATGTTATTGTGATACAGATTCTGTAATTTACGTAGATAGTCCTGAAATGGAATATCATCCCCAGAGAGGTGACGCACTAGGAGAACTCACCGATGAATTGGCAGATTTCGGACCCGGTGCAGTTTGTGAACAGTTTGTTTCAACGGGACTGAAAAGTTACAGCATGAAAATAACAAAACCGTTCTCCGAAACGCAGTATATCTGTAAAGTGAAAGGAATCACATTGAATACCTCCACATCGGAATTGGTCAATTTTGATACCATGTGCGACATGATAAACAGTGAGCAACCTGAAGTTATGGTCGAAAATATTTTCAGGATCAGAAGAACAAAACAGTTCCAAGTAATCAGTACATATGAAAAAAAGCTGTTTCAGCCGGTACTGTTGAAACGACGTTTCGACGATGAACATTTATCGTATCCCTTCGGATACTGTGCAGACTAAAATATGTCTGTAGCGGTCCAGAGTTTGAACCCTTCTTCGGACAGTCAGTGCATAAAATGTGTTTACAATGTACCAGATCTTCATTTTTCTTCAAATCTCCAGTATAAAACATGTTTCCTAAACTTTCCCATCCTTTCACCATGATGGTCTGCGGAGCGAGCATCAGGAAGTGGAAAAACTACTTTTGTGACAAATATGGTTGACTCCATCGTTCATCTTGTCGAAGGACCCGTCAAGATAATCGTATGGTGTTACGATCAGAAAACAGTATTCCGCAAAATCTTCGAGATGTGCAATATCATAAAGGGATCGTCGATTGGCAGTCGTGGAACGGAAAAACCCCTACTCTCATAATCCTGGATGATCTTATGATGGTTGCTCAAGGGGAAAAAGTCACCTACCTTTTCACAAAAGGCAGTCATCACAAAAACATTTCGGTGGTGTTCATAACACAGAATCTTTTTCATCAAGGGAAAAATTTGCAGAGACATTTCGCTGAACGTGAAGCATTTCGTTATTTTTAAAATTCCTCGAG
Source organism: Lepisma saccharinum (assembly GCF_977018435.1). Lineage (NCBI taxonomy): Eukaryota > Metazoa > Arthropoda > Insecta > Zygentoma > Lepismatidae > Lepisma > Lepisma saccharinum. Next base: position 10,475,459 of record NC_139251.1, on the reverse strand, counting down.
ATATGAACCAATTCACTGTCTTTGCAGGACAACTTCATCCTCACCGCATGAAGGAACTCGAAAAAGTATATATAGATGCTACCACTCAACCTTTCAGTTATTTGTATTTTGATCTTTCACAGTCAACACCGGATCCTTTACGTTATCAGACAGACATTTTTAACCAGAATTACTCAACTGCATATCTTCCTCAGGAATGTTTAAAACATCGAGATGAGGAGAACGAGGAAGACACGTACCAAATCACGTTCTAACAGGAATAGACATTCGTCTTCTTTCAAGAAACATTCACCTTTCTTGCACGTGTTGAAAAATTCATCGACCAAAATCCGTAAATCATTATTGAAAAGTGCTCCGAAAAAGACAATTCGTTTCATCAGCGAATGCTGCCTGAACGTTTTAAAAGGAAACGTGAAAATTAAACCGTCCACAAAACGTCGTCTGACACCTTACAAGTCGGTCTTACGCAATCTCGTGAAACCGAAAGTGAACATCGAAAAACGAAGAAAACTTCTTGTGCAAAAAGGTGGATTTCTACCCTTACTTCTAGGTTCTTTGTTATCGGGTCTTCTCGGTACTCTCATTCCTCATTGAGAAATGACATCTTCCTACAAAAAGATGATCGTCCTTTCACCGGAACAGCTAGCACGTATTCGTGGTTCCGACTCGTCTGTAACTCAGAAATTATACGTTCTGGATAAAAAAATGAATGATATTCTGAAAATGAAAAATATATTAGACGATCAGAAATGGCGTCTTTACAGAAAGGAACTGGACGAGTATTTATGGCTGAGTCGAAAATCCAAAGAACCATTACAAATTCCTATTGTTCAAGATAACGACGGTTCTTCTACTATTTCGCCAGGATCGACGTATTTTCCTCCGAACCTAGCAGAGACGTTACCCCGTAATACACGTCATCAGTTACAAAATATCATCGATGAGTACCAATCTACGGCTCAACATTTGATAGACGAACGTCAGGAAAAAACACTTCCTGATCCGAAGACGTTGAACTTCTCAGCGTCGTCAACGGAAAGCCCTGGACCGTCTCATCGACAGAAACAGAAAAAGAAGAAGAAAGCGGCTGTCCGTGTTTCCAGAAAAACTACACCGTTTCTGAGAACACCTGACGCATACAAGCTGGTTCCTCTCAGAAAAAGCCGTAGACAGAGAGATCAGTCATGGGAGTCCCTAAGTTAAAACACGATAAAATCCTCACCAAAATATATTACGATCCCCGACACCGTGCTTCATTCTCATCTGTAGATCGTTTATGGAACGTGGTACGGGATAAAAATATATCCGCAATACGGTGAAAAAATGGTTGATGCACCAGGAAACGTACACTCTCCACAAACCTGCAAGGAAAAGGTTCCCCCGAAATCATTACAATGTGTGGAACATAGACATGCTTTGGGAAGCTGATCTCAACGACATGACATCGATACAAAAACATAACGATGGATACAGATATCTTCTGACAGTGATCGATGTATTCTCAAAATATGCCTTTGCATTACCACTAAGAAATAAAACAAGCAATTCGGTAACCGAAGCTTTCAAAAATATTTTCGGACAAAGCAGACGAAAACCTGTCACACTACAGACCGACCAAGGAACGGAGTTCACAAATTCTACATTCCAGAAGTTTTTAAAAAATGAAAATGTAAATTTTTCGATCGCTTCAAATTATCCTGTGAAAGCAAGTGTAGTGGAACGTTTCAACAGAACATTGAAAGAACGAATGTGGAAATATTTCACATATAAACAAACAAGACGTTACGTAGACATTTTACCGCAACTTCTCGAAGGTTACAATACAACTATCCACAGTTCCATAGGAATTGCACCTCGAGATGTGAACGAGACTAACGTTTACATCGTGTGGAAACGTCTCAACAAACCTGACAAACATATTTCACAACCGTCTTCAGATCTGAATGTTGGTGATTTCGTACGAATCTCTGTCGTCAAAGGACATTTTGAGAAGGGATACGAACAATCGTGGTCACGAGAACTTTTCAAAATCCACTCCCTTGTTCAGCGATCACCTGTACCTGTATACATATTAGACGATTTAAATGAAGAACCTGTAAAAGGCACATTTTACAAACATGAACTGCAAAAAGTTTATTCGGATCCTGACGAAGAGTATAAAATTGATAAGATTTTGAACAGCCGGGGAAAAGGTAAAAATTTGGAATACCTGGTTCGCTGGCTCGAATATCCACCTAGTTTCGATTCGTGGATCAAGGCATCTTCCGTAAAACAGTTATCAGAAAAATAATTTCCAAAACATATTTATATCAAAATATATCGTCACCACGATCCAGTGAATTCTTTGTGTTCGGCGAGAATGGTCGATAATTTCTATGTTTACCTTCCGTCATCTGCATCGGAGAATTATTTTCCGAACAACACGCTGACCCATTTCAACGTAAAACTTGCAAAACGGATCGATCTGTCTCCAGAATTGTGGGAAGTCGGATTAGCAGAACTGCATTATTCAACTCTATACGACAATGTTTTGGAAACAGATTACGGAACGGTAACCTTTCCTGTTCGGACGTATGCAAATGCTGAGGACCTGATCTCTACCATCGAAGAATCCCTCCCCAACAACCTGGAAATACGGAGAAACGTTCTTAAGCAATTCTGGCATTTTCTGTTGGAAGCGCAATGGGACGCGTCGGGATCTTCTGTTTCTACGGATAATACACTCTATATTAACGAGCAGCCATTTTATTTTCCTGCAGCAACATATACAATAGAGGAGTTCATTCAGTTCCTGAAAACAAACCCTACTAATGTCGTTGTTCCTACTCATCTCAGATTTTTCTTTAAAGAGGCTGTGAACAAACATCTGTCCGTGATAGGGGTTCCCGATCCTGAATCGGTAGGTGTTCCAACAAATACTGTTACACCCATAGACGAAACTGATGACTACGCTAAATTTCGATATGACGTATTGAAATCTATTTATTCTACGCACGCAGTGTCCAATAACGTCGTGGATAAAAACCCCTACATATTCATTTATTCCGATCTCGTGAAACAGCAATTGGTCGTAGGAGAAATGTTACGTCTTTTACGTCTTGCCCGAAAACAGTATTCGGAAACAGAATCATCTTGCACAGTACCCGTAGCCCATCATACATTTAATCCGATTCATTACGTTTCTCTGGATAAAGGTTCTTTCGAAACAATAGAAATTGCGATGTACGATAGAAAAGGAGATCTCCTGCCTTTGAGAAACGGCTCCGTACCTACAATAGCTGTTTTACATTTTCGTAGGAAAGCAAAGTCCTTTTGCTCAGTCTATGTCGAAAAGCTGATGAATCACCATGAATTCGCAGACCGAATATTACAGTAATCAGATCCGTGGGGGAATTGGACCCATCTATCGTTCAACTAGAATTCAAAAAGGGAGAGGATTGAGGTCTCTCTTTGCAGGACTCTTTAGAATGGTGAAACCTCTACTCTGGAGTGGTGCAAAAGCGATCGGAAAAGAAGCTTTGAAAACAGGCGCTAACATTATCACCGACATTGCAACAAGCCAGCAAACTCCGAGAACTATCGTTCGTCAACGTGTACGTGAAGCGGGTCAAAATCTTCAAAGTAAAGCACAACGGAAAATCGACTCTCTGGTAGGTTCCGGTTTATACCTGCAACAAAAATTGCTCAGTCGATGTTAAAACGTTCAGCCACCCGTATTAGAACATCTACGATCCGTAAAAAAAGCGCATCCAAAAAGCGGAGAAAATTATCCACAAAATCTAGGACAACACGCAAAAGGAAAACTAAACAGAAGGCGGCAGGAAAAGATATTTTTGGATAATGATGGAGAATAACACTTGCATGATCTCGCAGTTCGATCTTTTCAGTAAAAAACCTATTCAGCAAAATGTCGAAAAAACTTACACGGTCGCCTACAAGCCTGTCGCTTCCATCGATAATCAGAACATACTTCAGTTTGCCATTCCGCCGGCAGGAACAGATTTTCTAGATCTTTCATCTGCCTATCTTCGTCTGTTAACGCAGATGGTCAATCAAGATGGGTCTCCCATGAGCGCTTCCGAACCTTCCAACGCCCTCACAAAAAACTGCGGGGTCGTAAATTATCCTCTCCATTCACTTTTTTCACAAGTTACAGTGGCTCTCAACGGTATCGCTGTAACAGTTGCCGATAACAATTACGCATATAAATCAATCTTCGAAGCAGAAATCAATTACGGCAGCGATGCTGCGAACACACATCTCACAAATGCCTTGTGGTACTTGGACACACCTGGACATCAACATGAAATCACCGCCGACAACAAAGGTTTTACCGCCAGAAAAGACTTTTTCCAGCACGTTCCGACAACCGGAAATCCTACGGAAGTGTTTGCCGTAGTTGAACTTATGGGAAAACTGCACACTGATTTTTTCCACCAGCCTAAATACCTGATCAACGGCGTTGAAGTACGTATCGATCTAGCCAGGTCACGTGATGCTTTTTACATCTGGGGAGATCAGACTTCACCAACCACCAGAATAAAAATTTTAAAGGCTGTTCTCGAAATAAATCACATCATTCCTACTCCTACCACCAGTTTGGCCATAGACAGAGCACTCTCTTACGCTCCTGCCTATTATCCGTTCACCAGAAGCGTCATCAAAGCTTATTCTTACGTTGCCGGAACGCAGCAGATTTCGATCGATAATGCTTTTCAAGGTCCTTTTCCGAATGTTGTTCTTTTTGCTATGGTATCCACCGCCAGCTTTCTCGGAGACAGTAAGAAAAATCCGTTCGACTTTAGAAGTTTCAATCTATCTTCTTTCCATCTTGTGAAAAATGGAGAACTCGTACCTTACGAACCCTTGCGGGTCACCACAGGAGGAAACGGCGGATTGATAACACGTGCCTATCAAACTCTATTTTCCGGTACAGGCATTCACCACGCCAATTACGGACACCAGATCACAAGGAAAATGTTCCAGAACGGATCCTTTTTCCTGATTTTCGACATAACGCCTGACTCTTCAGGAAACGACACGCACACCAGTCTCCAGCAACAAGGTATCATCGGAGCCGAGATGCAATTTTCTCCCCAGCTGTCGGAAAATATAACATGCCTTCTGTATGCTGAATTCGAATGTGCAGTAGATATAACAAAAGACAGAAGTGTTATCCTCCATCAGTGAGACCGACTTGTCTATAAATATGTGTGCTTGTGTTTCTGGCTCACAGTGTTATCGAGACAGTTCTGATGTAGACATTATACTACCTGTGATGGAAAAACCTACCAAAGTGATAACCCGTACTATTAAGCATAGTAGTGTTTCTTCGAAAGTGACAACTTCAAAACCTGTGAACATACAATCGTTTCCCGAACTACTTGACAGCAGCCCTGGGAGCATAGAAATGACCAAAGACAGAAATATTATTTTAAACATATGAAAACATATGTAACGTGAGATGGGAAAACTCATCGAACTGATAACCTGTGATGATATTTATAATAGTGATTCTTAAGAAGTACTGTCTGCGAAACCTGTTGACACGCAACCGTCCCCCCAAATATTAGAAGAATATCATCTTGAGAGTATAGAAATAACAGAACGCTGTACTCTCATTTTACGTTTTCGAAAACATAGGCAACATGAACACGTCGCAGATCAGGGAGATTCTATCTCAAAACTGTTCCACCAAGAACATTTTCTACGGTGTTTACTCGAGAGATCTTTTACCTCGGACGTTTCCTACCCCTGCCTTGATAATCGCAAACACTGACACTTCCAACTTCCAGGGTACACACTGGGTGGCATTCTATTTTGACAAAAACAATATGGCTGAATATTTCGATTCATACGGATTTCATCCTTTCTATCCAGAATTTGTAACTTTCCTGAACCGTCATTCCTCGGTCTGGACTTACAACAACATTCCCTTACAGGGGGTGTTGGCCACGACGTGCGGACATTACTGTTGCGTGTATGCTTATTACAAAGCACGCCATGTTACGACCAAGGATTTCATTCAAGCATTTCCGCCCGGTGTCAGTAAAGATGGATATATCCTACACCGTTTTCGTCAGATCTTCAAATGCTTACCCCATTGCAAGTGCCCGAGAGGGGATCAATCGTGTTGCTCTAACCACGCGATCCGGTGTCGTGTTATGCAAAAAGCTATATAAATGTGTGCTGCTGTATCTTTCTCTCAGTGCCGTCGAGACAGCTCCAGTGAAAACATCATGGAGGCTGTTAGGGATTCTACAATGGAAAAACACGACAAACTAGTGAACCGCATGACCCGTCAGGATGATGCTTCCAAACGTAAAACTCGCAAACGTGTGCAACCCCTCAAAATCGAAACTGTCCCTATCAAGAACGAACCGATGGACGAGGGAATAGATGTGACTGCAGACTGTGATTTTATAAAACGGCGTAGGGAGATCGGCTTTTCCCCAGATACAATCGAATGTCCTGGACTACACAACGTAGAGGCATGTTTAGATCTCTATCTTGCTAACACATATTTTCTGAACAAGGAAAAAAACAAGTTCGTAGCAATAGGATTCGAAAAGCAATCCCCTTTCAATTTGGTGTGGGAGTTTTCGCAACAGGGGAGATCACCCGTACGCATCGATTCTAAGCTGATTAGAGAACTGTGGGCTTTGAAATCTGACTTACTGAATTACGTCGAAACAGGTCGTCGATTCAATTACTTGGTTACGGGAAATATCACCGTCAGTGGTGTAAATTTTTTCGGGAAACGTTGTATCTCGATGTATCAGCATCATTCATCCGATGCTTTTATTTTCACAGCCTCTGAACTACACTTATTTTTGTGTAACCTTTTTTGGCCTCTGCAGAAATTAAAGAACGAACGTTATCATAAATTGCAACCCGAAATGGAGGCTTTCGTATATTGTATCAAGAACAATATGGTTTGAGAAAAAAAAGAAGTGCCCAATTTAGTGAACTATTTTTATATTCTTTGGTACAACGAACTCATGATTGAAATATATCTTGAGAACAATCTTGGACAGACATTGACATTGTAAATAAGTTCTGTTACTTTCATGTATCTGATGTTGTAAATGAACCATTGTTCTTTCTGTGTATTGTTATTTTATGTATTGTAATATAACCCTTCAGGTATTGTAAACCTTTTATATTCAATTGTAAATACAATATTTGTGTTATTCTATGTATGGTAAACCTATATCCATATTATCGATTGTAAATAAAACATTTGTATATTTTAAAACACTCTTTTATTTCTTGTACTTATTACAATAGAAACTGTACATCTTCCAGACATTTTCAACTGCACAGGTTTTTTTTACATTTTTACATTTGCTATGTTCTTTGCATCTTTCTGAAGTGTTTTTCACACTATTCAATTTTGGACATTCAAGTTCTTCGATGTTACGTACGGATATTTTACCCATACCTTTTTCTCCAAGTAATTTTTCAAACCATTGCACTTTCTCCGTACCTTTGACGTACACTATTTGATTCACAAGCACAACATATAACAAATCTCCTAATTTTTCATACGGTAGCCATCCATCTCCCCAGTTGAGACCGTGTTTGTTGGTACGGAGCCAGTAATTCACTCGGCGATACTTTTCACTCTAGAAGCATACACCATATGGAGATTTCACTAAACAATCAAATGCATTGTCAAAAGGAAATTTTAAAATTCCGACTTCTTTCCACACAAATTCTCCTCCTGCTCCTCGAAGACCTTGAACGTCCAAAAAACAGACATCCATTTTGGGCATCAGGTAAAAACTGTCAACGTATCTTCAATGCTACCCCGGCATACGGCGCACTTGTCCAATTGGGAAGCACAGGATCCGCAGGAAACAAAATGTCGACACGGGAGAATTACAACACTCCTAGGATTCTGAAAACATATTTTGCACACTGAATCCACACTAGGTTTATCGGACGTTTTCTCAGGAGTCTCTATACTGTCGCAATACTTGCAGCTCTTGGAGTTACGATGTAACGCCGCAACACTCTGTATAAAAGGACACTGGGGTACCAACATGTAATGTCCTAGAATCGGACAATCTTTGGATGTCCAATCGCAAAGTCCGCACGAACAATGAAAACATAATACTCTGTCGCTAGAGCCTGAATAGTAAAATCCTGCTGTCACTAATTCTTCCGGAGTCTGACGTAATCCTATAGGCCACTTTCTGTATGTTCTGTATCTCGAATTCACTGATACGTAATTGATAACATAGGGCTCGGCGTGAGTCCAGCAGACGTGGTGAGTAAACACTCTCATACGTCATAAAAGGTAAAGTAATCGGATACTGTAGGTGACGGCGTCCCAGGTATCGGCGATAAAGGAACAGCCTGAAGATCGTCGGGGAACAGACGTCTGCGAACGCCGAAACCTTCTGCAGGAACCACAGGGAAACAGGGATGTCCCTCTAATTTACGTAACAAAGGACGATCACAGCCAGAACACCACAATGAATTTCTGTCTGCCAGCAATGAAAGCAACTCTTTCACTCTCAGCTTCAAAGCTTCACCGATCTTGCCCTCTTCCTTCCTGCGACGTAGTTCGCACATACACCCGTGACCTGGAAATCCTGTTCTCTCGTCCGCTCTTCTTTTCCTCTCTTCTATCTCCTTCAACGTCTCGCAGTGATGATGGACTCCTTTTCCTAATCCGTTGAACAGGTAACATCCACACCAGGGAGATTCAGGTATCGCTACATACATAAACGGGAAATAACTCAGCACCCGATGCAGGGCCGTTGGATCGTTCTCCAGGTCGCCGCAAGCTCGAACAAGTTCCCAGAACTCCTCGTAGCTAACCTCGTAGAAATTCACGCCATTATCAGACAGTCTTGTACCGCACACATCCATCCTCACATGATACTATTATCCTGTATCCCTTCTATTTATACCTTCTTTTTTCTCCGTCACGATTTCCGTTAAACATACTTCAAACAGTCGCCCTGGAAGGTTAAACCTAAAACATGCTAGGACATGTTTTTCAGACCACACCCAATTCCAGGAATATCAAACTCATCAACGGCCGCCCGAGAAAAACACCACCTTCCCCAGAATGACTCATCAACGCCATCTCTCTTCAAACAACAAAAACACGTACCCAAATTCCCAGAATTTCAGAATCATCAACGCCATCCGTCTTCAGACAACAAAAACACTTACCCAAATTCTCAGAATTTCAGGAATGCAAACGCAATTACCATTCCAAACCCATTACCCAAACCACATCCATTAATTCTCACAACATTTCCTCGAAACAACACTCGACAAACCCCATTTTCCAAGAAAAGGCACTTAACATTCACCGCACCACTTAAAAGCCTCACCAACGCCATCTGTTTTCAGACACCGGAAATTCCGAGAATCTCCCCAACCCAAATTCCCAGAATTTCAGAATCGTCAACGCCATCTGTTTTCAGACGCCGCGGGAAAAACCCGAATACTTTTCCTCCTCCCCAACAACCAATCAAAACGCTCCTCACAAAATTAAGCCCCGCCCATTTTATGACGTCATCGCTCACAACAATACCCCTTGCTTGCCCACACAACTACATCATCAATTGATCTTTGATCGATCTTTTCCAATCAATTGATTTATCGACTCCAACGCGGTACAATAACTACTCATAGCGTTGTATGCACGATGGTAAATATTGCATGAGTGAATACTACACCCATTATTACACCCATTTTTGCAACTTTGTTCAATATTGGTATTTTACAAATACATTGTGGATAATTTTGTAGCCTTGTACTCAATATAAACCAATGGATGTTACATTATTTCTTTGTAGTACATTTCTGTCAAAAAGAGCAAGATCTATGATTAATGTAATGCAAGTTACTTCGTTATGTACAAATGTGTGTCGCATATCATCCTTGGAGTATATTTCCGGTTATACAACTCAGACACAAATGGAAATGGAAATGGAAAATCTGCGGACAAAGTTCTTTAACGATTAATCATTCGTACACTTGCACGGTCAATCATTGTGAGTTCATGTAACTTTCTTCCTTTATTGTTTAATTAAATAAAGAACTAAGATATTTTCATCGATATTTAAAGCGTTTCATTTACCGTGTGATCATAAATCTATTTCTATACGCTTGAATTAGTGGGTTAAGACATTTAAGTTTGATGTTACTAGCACCCATCAAGTATTTCGAGTAGTTAAGTTAGTTAAATTAGTACTTGTACACTTTGGCTCGTCTTCTGCACGCGTGTGTATGTAATGTTCTTAATACAAAAAAAATACTTTTTAGAACTAGGACAACGATAACTTGCAGCCAAATTTGAACCAGAGAAATTTAAAATATCGGCAAATTACAAACTGGATTTGCGTTTTCAAAGTCTGAAACTACTTTCTTACAAACTATTTCGTCATTTTTCCTCCACATCAAACTTTCCAAAAAATATTTGCATGTGGAACTTTGATCCGTAAATTACTGTACAGTACATAAATATACGAAGAAGTTTGGGGATTCTTTCGAATTTAGAGTAAGTTTCAATTGCAGAGTAAAATTTTATCGATTTGACTTTTAAATTTTCAAAGGAGAAAATTTTTCCTTGGCGGGGCGAACGTAACAATCCCTAAGATTGTATGTTTATTTTATTAAGTCTCTCTGAACGCTTCATGTTGACCAGGGCATTCACTTGTTTTTCTCAGCTGTCTCAAGCCTCTTAGGCATGTTTACAATGCATTGTGTTGTGCCATGCAAACCTCCTGAGCATTCAGGAACAGGTAACACTTCTGGTTTTGGTGTCAGCGGTTTGCATGGTAGCAATTATAATAAACACGATTCGGCGATTCGGCATCGAGGAAGAGCTCGATGGCCAGGGAATATAGAGGTGAGACAAGCTGGGAGGTGACTGGACTTTGGGAATTGATTTGGTAGAGAGAGGTGGTCAGCAAGGCAGGAGGTCGATAGTGGAAGCACGCTTTGGTCAGCATTAGAGAGAAGCTTACAGAGGACTTCGCTATTTTCATTCAGCTCAGAGACTTCAGTTAGACAGGTAATTATCCTACACCCAGCCATGATACAGGTTCAACGGTTCACAAAATCCAACGAGTTACCATTGTCTTTTCAGTAGTTTAATTCCTTTGTGTAATTTGTACCTTTCGCATGCCAAGCAATAACTCGTCATGTCAATGACGAGTGGTCTCATCAAGAGGATGAATGATGAGTAGTTTACATCACCCCATCAATTAACTGGTTAACCTGCTAGGTACATTAAAGATCCCACGAACTTTAAGGTTCGTTACGTGGTGGAGATACGTGGGCCTTTTCATTTCTTACAGGAATGAAAAGAGTTTGTTAGCAAGTTTAAATTTAAACCCACCCCAATAGCTCGTTACGTGGAGGAGATTAGCGGGCCTTTTCATTTTTTTTTTAGAAATGAAAAGAAATTGTTAACCGGTTTAAATTCAACCCCACCCCAACTTTCGTTACGTGGTAGAGTTGCTTTGGGTCTTTTCATTTTCTTCAGAATGAAAAGAGTTGCACTTAATTGTTAGCCTAGAAATTTCCCCCTATCTTCAGCTCGTTACGCGTTGGAGATTTGGGCTTCTCATCCATTTTTTCGGAAATGCGATGAGAAAAGAGTTTGTTAGTCAGTTTTAAATTCAACCCCACCCCAAATTTTGTTACATGGTTTTAAATTCAAACGCACCCAAAAATTTTGCTCATTTGTTTAGTTTTTTGGTATGTCCTTGCCAAAATTAATTTTGAAAATACATAGGGCTTAAAGGTTTTAAAATTTATGGGGGGAGAAGAATTTACTTGTGCCATGATAGATGTTTAGTCTAACATGAGGATGAATTCGATTAAATTTATCGACCTCGAGTCTGGGTCGGTAATCAGCGAAATGTAAGAATGCGGAGGAACCTGCGCCCTAGCTCTGTCGCGGTTACCCGCGTCGGGCTGGCGCTTTGGTATCAGGAGCGTCCGGCATTCCGCGTGGCGGAAGGTTCGATGTCGGGTTTCAGGCAGCCACATTTTGCCAAAAATGCGGTCGGCCAGGGACGTCCGTGAACGATTCCCTATCAATCTGCTCCTGGTAGCTCTGTGGTTCACTCACGAACCCGGTACCATGGCTACGACAAATTCCCACCTGGGAAATTTTTACCATCCAGAATTTTACATAAGGAATAAGGAATAGGCATTTAGATTTGGTGATTTCTTGCATTGACAGTGATTTTAGAATTTTTTTTTTACATCATCTTGAATACGAAAATTATTACAACGTTGGTTATGAGGATGCAGTAAGCTACAGTGAACAGTAAACGATTTTACCCTTAACATTTTAATTAATTAACAACGTGGATTAAAAGTGGATTTTAAAGTTATTTATGAATGAGGAAAATAAATTAGTGCCACCGAGTCAGAGTCAATCAGCACTATGTGCATTTTAACGAGTTATAGCAGAGAGTATGCTTGTTTGAGTCAATATTTTGTTTAATTGAGATTCCTTAACAGTTTAATTTCAATTTGGTTTAAAACTGACCGTAACCTGTAAATGATTTAGAATGCCTGAACTATGACTGCTAAGACTTTTGCAACGAGGATATTACATTTTTATAAATATATAGTTTTGGGAAGGAATAAGGCCCCGAGGACCACTCATTTATATTCTTAATGACTGAAGTCTCCTAGCACCTCTTGAAGGGAGCTTAGATTAAGGAGATAGTCAAGTTTATACGAGATAGTCACTTGCCTTACGTTACCTTAACTTACGCATACATTGCCTAAAAATTTTCAATTCATGTTAATATGTAAAGAAATGAAACGCCAATTATATTCCTCGACACGCATGTACAATGTTCGTACCGTGATTTAGGGTATAAACCGCCCGATTAATTAAAAGTTCTAGTTGAGAAGTAATAGATGTATAAATAGGCTGCAGTGACGAGAGATGTCCGTTCACAGGAAAGCAGTTGTGACGAGAATGAGTCCGTACACATATATACATATACTTATATGCTTTAAGCAAAGTTAGGCACAGCCAACTTATTTTGAATAACTAGAAGAGAATTAGGAGAGCATCACACGGCGTGGACGTTTCTCACATATTAACGAGATTTTTTTGTTAGCATATATTTATATTTTTTTTTTCCTGTCCGAAACATTGTTTCGTTTGACAGTTGAATATTTATCCTTAGCACGTTGTAGCTTCGAATGTTAAAAACTTTAAAATGTAGTTTGTTTTAAATTTTAAAATATAAATATGAATATTCTGCTCCAAGTTACGGCATTTATTAAGGTGAAACAGGTCTAATATATTAAATCCACTCGCGTGACATAATAACAATTTATAATAAAATAGCACTAATAATATTAACAATTAAAAGCAGACTTATTATTTAATAATGTGCTTTAGGCACAAAAGTTTTTTTGCAGTATGTAATAATACTAGCTCAGCGAATACATCACTAGAATTTTATAGTTACTCTTCAGAAGAAGGTATATGATTATATTAGCAAAGTTTATTTTAAGCGCCAGTGAATGAGAATATTTATATTATATGAATATGTAGACGTCGACGTCAAGATTTTTTGCGCTCCAATAACAAGTATTTTCCTTCGGATATTGGATTGCAACCGATAATCCTGGAAATCCATTCTGCCATCGCAGAATGATTATGAGTAAACCACAACGGTTTTAGTTTCTAACTTTGCCACAATAATATGCTAAGCATATTTTAGAATGAGTAGAGAGAATTAAAGATTCTTCAAGTTTTAGTGATGTTAGTATTTTAATGCATTTAAAGATCGCATAAATAATAAATATTATTTTATTTCAGGTAGTCAGGAGTAAATCAGACTCAATTTTTCCTTTACCTTGTACCTTAGTACAGTTCGTTTAATTTTAAGTATTTAAACATAACGTTAACACCTGAAATTAAATAAGATAAGTTTGCAGTAAAATTTAAAATAAGATAAGTTAAACAGTGCTAATAAATTTAGACAATAAATAAATTATATTAAATAAATAAATTACGCAGATAAATTGAGCCTAGAGTCAGAAATAATTAAAAGTTGAGTTAAAATATTTACTAATTAGACTAGGCAGGCTTAAAGTACGTATTAGTTTTGAAGAACTGTTTGTTTTGATTGCCTAAGCAACATGAAAATCATTGCGATTTTAGTTATTTTAAACGGATTTCTTCCATACGTAAAAGCTTCTAATTTTATTTATCTGTTGAACAAGTCCTTTGACTATCCTTATAATATAATTACAATTTTATTATTAACAACATTTATTATTAGTATTTTTATCATTTTCATAATCTGTTATTTTCAATGTTACCGCAAGCAATCTATTACTTATGACCATGAGTGTACCAACGAATTACCGTTAAGCAAACTTAATGATTCACCGTCCATTGATCAGATTTACGATGATGTTGCACCGATTGTTGAAGTGGTACCATTGAAAACAATAAATCCGCCACTGCCGCCTCCACTGCCTCAGTCCATTATTATTCAACCTAGGGTACAACTAGAAGTTCAAGATGTATCCAGGAAAATTTTAGTCACTAAAGACGACAGTATAGATTTGCCAAAGAATATTTTATCCGTTAAAGATAGAGTTCAGAAATTTGCCGTAAGCAAGGGTCCTAATTTTGTTCAAAACAGTCGCAAAATGGAAAGTGAATTGCCTATTTCACCCTGTGTTCAGCCAGTTGTAAAAGTTAAAGAGTCATTTGCGAATCAGTCACCAGTAAAAGTCGAGAAAGTTTCAAGTGTTACTTTAAAAGCAGAAAGTGAGCCAAATTTTCAGGTTCCCGAACCTGTTGTTTCGTTTACAGACCATATTTTTTACGACTTCATGTTCGCCTAGAATTTTATATTCATTACGATTTAAATTTTAAGTATAATTCATTTTTTTTTTTTGAGTATACTTTATGCAAGGTTTATTAGTCATTTAGTTTGCTAACAGCTTCCCAACTGTTGTTATTACGAGCACGGAAGTGTTCAAGTAACACACTGTCGCAAGCGCAACGATATATTTTTCCCTTTCCATCCCATCTATGACGTAATTTTAAAGACCTTTACTTTATTTCGAACTCCCGCAGCTGTTACTACACTTTGTTCGTAGTAATTCAAAGTTTTGTACACATGTACGCGTCATTCGGGGCGTCAGCGAACCATCGCCTTGCATTTTCTTTCTCCGTTCCTTTGCCCGCTGCCCGAAGCAGCGATTTTTCCCCTCCACCTCTCCGACGGCACCCGAACGTACCCGAAGTCGCCGATCACGGCAGCGAACTTGCAAGAGCTCTCGTTGTCGCCATAGAGAAATTTTCAGTTGCGTCCAGCGACCACAAATGCAACTTTGCACAATTTAGAATGTCTGGTGTCAGCAAATTCCTTTCTCCGCACGGAAGCTCTCTCCCGAGTACTTTGAACACGCTGGAAGCTTAGAAAACACTTAGCATGGAGATCACAACAACCAGGGGCGGTCGTTCATTAAAATTTTATGGGAACAATTTAGTTACGCATATAGCCATCAGAATTTGATTTTTAAGATAGAGGGTCATGTAAACAATGTTAGGGATAAATTTTGTTACATAAATAACTTTTGCCATAAAACGTCGCATTTATGCACTTCAGGTTAATCACGACCAATAATTTTCAAAGGAACAACAAGACGAATTTTTTTTTGCGTTTTTTCTCGCAAAATTTTCCCGTTTCTCATAGAGATATTTATAGTAAGTAAGTTTTTGGGAAATCGACGTACATTTGGTTTAAATCAGGATAAAGTCAAACGAAATTTCGATAAAATCAGGGAAATTTTACAAAAGGGCAATTTTTAGCACTTTATGCACATAGAGTAATCAAAATTATTAGCAACATGCCCAGGCTAAGCCTCAGTGATTGGCACAGGCATGTGCAGCAAAAGTCGCCACGGCATCGTTAGCCTTTCCAAATTTAAACAGTGTGGTTTACCACAAATGTTGAATTTGAGAAATTATTATTAATATTTATTATTAGGAAATTTAGCTCACTTACCCAATTTGCACCTTATTTGACACCGCAGCAATAAATTAATTACTTCTTACTGATTAACTTCATGTTAATGTTAGTACAGTAGGTAATATTAGTAATTTGTATTTATATTGTAATATCTAGCACAACTATTCTCGATCTATTTTGTTTGGACATACCTAAGGGATTGACACAATTTTCTTATATGGGTCAAGTATACTTTTCCGCGGCGGGTCTGTTTACACGACCAAGTGATTTGAGGTATACGGCGGACTCAAGAAGTTTTGAGTGGATACATTTCTTTTGTTTAAAGAAAATTTGGAATTGAGAAAGTTTTTATTATCTTTATTGTGTTTCAAATTTGAATTTCACCTTTTTAATTCCCTGATGCTATATTTGTTACCGCCTGGATTTTCAACGAAACTCAGAAGTAGCATTTACTGAAATTTTGTTTTACATTGCATATTAATGAACCACGGCAAATTGCACCAGCCTAACGTTTATTAGGAGGCCATTAGAGGCTTGCCAAAGCACCCTTTTAGCATTCTAATAGCTTGCTTTGCGCAACACAAATTTTATATATTTATTTTAAGGGTTCACAACATAATAATTTTTTTTAAATTTAAACAGAATTTAGAACATGCTTGCAACACTTATTTTGTTTATTAATTCTACATTTTGTAATTTTGAAGTGAAATCTATTAATGACAATAAATTATTTCAGTTTATTAGGACACGTAATGGTATTTTAATATCAGGTTCAGGTCAATTTATTGTTATTCAGAATTTGAATAATAATTTGAACACGCACAGATCAATTCAGCTTAACGAAGGGCAATCTAATTTTTTTAATTATCAGGATTTTTCGCAAATTATTGTGGATCAACAAATTTTACACACAAGAATTTTAGCTTTCGAACAAGTCAAAATGCAGGAAATTGAGTTACTACCTAATATTCCCAAGAATTTATCTGATTTCACTATTCCCCAATGGACTCCGCTTGAACTTGCTTTAAAGCAACTTAATCAATCAATTAGTAAGAGCATCTCATTTCAGGAATTAGTCCTAAACCCTTTGCCTATGTCTATATTAGTTTTTGTTATTTGGAATGTGTTATTAACCGCAACCCTAGGATATTATTTTTATAAGCATCATCAGCTTGCGAAACAGATTAATTTAGAGCAGCGCAGTAATAATTAATAGGTTAAGGCAACACATTAATCATGGACATTAATATTTTAATTACGGTTGGATATTTTATTTAAATTTTCCTTATTTATTTTCAAAGAGTTATGGCAATTATTTTATCTATTTATTTAATTTATTTTATTTTGATGAGACAATTTAATTTGATTTTAAAGAAAAGGCAGTGGAAATTAGTTGGTGTTGGGTACGTGTATGAACATGAATTATATATTTCCTATCCTTCATTATTTCCTTTCTTTGTCATAATTTTTCCTTTTAACCTAACCTGTCTATACGGAGCACCATGGACAAGCAATGCCTACACCATCCATGGGCATTTTTCATGACGGACATCCGCAGGCAGTCTACTATTACCAGGCAGAAAGACTTATTACAATTCTACGAGGGAGACATGCAGACATTTTAAATATTATTTCAAGGAGAGACTCGTCACCACCAATTTGAGGGAGACATGCAGACATTTCCGATTATTACTACACGGAGACTACCTTTTACAGGAAGGATGTAGTCAACCATACATTTCCCAGTATAGCGGACTATACATTATCAACAACACCTAGTGATGGAGCTAGATAAAATTTCCCTCCACACTGTTTGCAGTTCAAATAACAACTTTTCCCCATCTCCCAAGTTCTACGGGTAATTTACCACATTTTTTACATTGCCCCAATGCAGTCAAGACGACAAGCAATCCAGAAAGAAGAAGAAGCATAGAAAACGTACTTTCTACAAACAGCAGTTCCGGTTACAAACAATAATTACAGAATTGTGCTACAGTGTTTCTACACATACACATGCGAGCTTCTATCATGTGTATCTATTTGGTCATTTAACATGCATTATGGGAAACAATACTTTTCCATAGCCCTTATACACATCTCTAGTTTTGTGCCATGCATGAGAACCAGTTTTATATGCATTCAAGTTTACATTATACTACAAGGAAGCGACAAGCGCCAGTGGTGTCAATTGACCAGTGCATCAATTAGTGCATGATTTTTTTTAAGATTAAATTTTGCTCTTTGAATAAATAAACGGACATGCAAGCAATAAAAATATAATTACAGCACTTTCGAACATTTTAGAAAGCATGCTTTAGTACCAATATTTTATGCATATGTTTGGCGTATGCAGTTATTATTATTATATATTTTTTTTCTTCTCTCACCAACATGGAATATCGAAAGCGACACATTTGTTCGCAGAACATTTTTTGATATTTATAACTCGAGCACATAGTTTTGACACTTGCACGATTATTAAGTTTTGTGTGCAGTCATACAAAGGTATTCACCAAGCCATATATATGTATACACTGTACAGTTTAACGTAGAAAAGAAAATTGAACGCTATAATTAAGTTTTTACCGGCGACAGTTTTCAGTGTAACTCACTATATGCATTGAATATTGTATAATAATACATTGGAATGTGCAACATAGCCGTGCAAGTTCATATATTCAACGATTTTAGGAGTGCATTGGCTACGTAGTTCGTACAACATACTACACTTTGATATAATCAGGCTTTCACACAGAAAAAACAGTGAGATGTGACAATGTTTTACATGCCTACTTACGTTTACTTACTTGTGCACCTTTTTAAGGTTTTTCTATTTATTTGAAGAGTCTATATCGAGTGGCAATATAAACAAACATTGTGAATTCCGTTCTTGCGAAGACGCTCTAGCCGTTGGCCTCGCGGGTGACACAGAGTAGACACCGCTTGGCGAGGCATCACAGACTCTTGACTACATAATAATTCTACATAATAAACATTACGTACGCGCACATGTGATACATTAAGAGTTGTATCGCTTAACGACACGAACTTTTGTGATTTCTAGTCTTATAATAGTATATATTATTGTTTTTCACATCGTATAAACATACGAATTTGTTAGTATTAAGGGTATTATTCATTATAAAGTTTAGGGAATGAAAATTTTCTTTCCTTCAGGATACGGCAAACAACAGACTGTTATGGTGGATTTCTTTTGTATATTTGGTTTTTTAAGAAAATATATGGAATTGGCGAACCTGAGTCATGTCAAGCTTTGCGATTTGACTTTTAAATTTTCAAAGGAGAAAATTTTTCCTTGGCGGGGCGAACGTAACAATCCCTAAGATTGTATGTTTATTTTATTAAGTCTCTCTGAACGCTTCATGTTGACCAGGGCATTCACTTGTTTTTCTCAGCTGTCTCAAGCCTCTTAGGCATGTTTACAATGCATTGTGTTGTGCCATGCAAACCTCCTGAGCATTCAGGAACAGGTAACACTTCTGGTTTTGGTGTCAGCGGTTTGCATGGTAGCAATTATAATAAACACGATTCGGCGATTCGGCATCGAGGAAGAGCTCGATGGCCAGGGAATATAGAGGTGAGACAAGCTGGGAGGTGACTGGACTTTGGGAATTGATTTGGTAGAGAGAGGTGGTCAGCAAGGCAGGAGGTCGATAGTGGAAGCACGCTTTGGTCAGCATTAGAGAGAAGCTTACAGAGGACTTCGCTATTTTCATTCAGCTCAGAGACTTCAGTTAGACAGGTAATTATCCTACACCCAGCCATGATACAGGTTCAACGGTTCACAAAATCCAACGAGTTACCATTGTCTTTTCAGTAGTTTAATTCCTTTGTGTAATTTGTACCTTTCGCATGCCAAGCAATAACTCGTCATGTCAATGACGAGTGGTCTCATCAAGAGGATGAATGATGAGTAGTTTACATCACCCCATCAATTAACTGGTTAACCTGCTAGGTACATTAAAGATCCCACGAACTTTAAGGTTCGTTACGTGGTGGAGATACGTGGGCCTTTTCATTTCTTACAGGAATGAAAAGAGTTTGTTAGCAAGTTTAAATTTAAACCCACCCCAATAGCTCGTTACGTGGAGGAGATTAGCGGGCCTTTTCATTTTTTTTTTAGAAATGAAAAGAAATTGTTAACCGGTTTAAATTCAACCCCACCCCAACTTTCGTTACGTGGTAGAGTTGCTTTGGGTCTTTTCATTTTCTTCAGAATGAAAAGAGTTGCACTTAATTGTTAGCCTAGAAATTTCCCCCTATCTTCAGCTCGTTACGCGTTGGAGATTTGGGCTTCTCATCCATTTTTTCGGAAATGCGATGAGAAAAGAGTTTGTTAGTCAGTTTTAAATTCAACCCCACCCCAAATTTTGTTACATGGTTTTAAATTCAAACGCACCCAAAAATTTTGCTCATTTGTTTAGTTTTTTGGTATGTCCTTGCCAAAATTAATTTTGAAAATACATAGGGCTTAAAGGTTTTAAAATTTATGGGGGGAGAAGAATTTACTTGTGCCATGATAGATGTTTAGTCTAACATGAGGATGAATTCGATTAAATTTATCGACCTCGAGTCTGGGTCGGTAATCAGCGAAATGTAAGAATGCGGAGGAACCTGCGCCCTAGCTCTGTCGCGGTTACCCGCGTCGGGCTGGCGCTTTGGTATCAGGAGCGTCCGGCATTCCGCGTGGCGGAAGGTTCGATGTCGGGTTTCAGGCAGCCACATTTTGCCAAAAATGCGGTCGGCCAGGGACGTCCGTGAACGATTCCCTATCAATCTGCTCCTGGTAGCTCTGTGGTTCACTCACGAACCCGGTACCATGGCTACGACAAATTCCCACCTGGGAAATTTTTACCATCCAGAATTTTACATAAGGAATAAGGAATAGGCATTTAGATTTGGTGATTTCTTGCATTGACAGTGATTTTAGAATTTTTTTTTTACATCATCTTGAATACGAAAATTATTACAACGTTGGTTATGAGGATGCAGTAAGCTACAGTGAACAGTAAACGATTTTACCCTTAACATTTTAATTAATTAACAACGTGGATTAAAAGTGGATTTTAAAGTTATTTATGAATGAGGAAAATAAATTAGTGCCACCGAGTCAGAGTCAATCAGCACTATGTGCATTTTAACGAGTTATAGCAGAGAGTATGCTTGTTTGAGTCAATATTTTGTTTAATTGAGATTCCTTAACAGTTTAATTTCAATTTGGTTTAAAACTGACCGTAACCTGTAAATGATTTAGAATGCCTGAACTATGACTGCTAAGACTTTTGCAACGAGGATATTACATTTTTATAAATATATAGTTTTGGGAAGGAATAAGGCCCCGAGGACCACTCATTTATATTCTTAATGACTGAAGTCTCCTAGCACCTCTTGAAGGGAGCTTAGATTAAGGAGATAGTCAAGTTTATACGAGATAGTCACTTGCCTTACGTTACCTTAACTTACGCATACATTGCCTAAAAATTTTCAATTCATGTTAATATGTAAAGAAATGAAACGCCAATTATATTCCTCGACACGCATGTACAATGTTCGTACCGTGATTTAGGGTATAAACCGCCCGATTAATTAAAAGTTCTAGTTGAGAAGTAATAGATGTATAAATAGGCTGCAGTGACGAGAGATGTCCGTTCACAGGAAAGCAGTTGTGACGAGAATGAGTCCGTACACATATATACATATACTTATATGCTTTAAGCAAAGTTAGGCACAGCCAACTTATTTTGAATAACTAGAAGAGAATTAGGAGAGCATCACACGGCGTGGACGTTTCTCACATATTAACGAGATTTTTTTGTTAGCATATATTTATATTTTTTTTCCTGTCCGAAACATTGTTTCGTTTGACAGTTGAATATTTATCCTTAGCACGTTGTAGCTTCGAATGTTAAAAACTTTAAAATGTAGTTTGTTTTAAATTTTAAAATATAAATATGAATATTCTGCTCCAAGTTACGGCATTTATTAAGGTGAAACAGGTCTAATATATTAAATCCACTCGCGTGACATAATAACAATTTATAATAAAATAGCACTAATAATATTAACAATTAAAAGCAGACTTATTATTTAATAATGTGCTTTAGGCACAAAAGTTTTTTTGCAGTATGTAATAATACTAGCTCAGCGAATACATCACTAGAATTTTATAGTTACTCTTCAGAAGAAGGTATATGATTATATTAGCAAAGTTTATTTTAAGCGCCAGTTAATGAGAATATTTATATTATATGAATATGTAGACGTCGACGTCAAGATTTTTTGCGCTCCAATAACAAGTATTTTCCTTCGGATATTGGATTGCAACCGATAATCCTGGAAATCCATTCTGCCATCGCAGAATGATTATGAGTAAACCACAACGGTTTTAGTTTCTAACTTTGCCACAATAATATGCTAAGCATATTTTAGAATGAGTAGAGAGAATTAAAGATTCTTCAAGTTTTAGTGATGTTAGTATTTTAATGCATTTAAAGATCGCATAAATAATAAATATTATTTTATTTCAGGTAGTCAGGAGTAAATCAGACTCAATTTTTCCTTTACCTTGTACCTTAGTACAGTTCGTTTAATTTTAAGTATTTAAACATAACGTTAACACCTGAAATTAAATAAGATAAGTTTGCAGTAAAATTTAAAATAAGATAAGTTAAACAGTGCTAATAAATTTAGACAATAAATAAATTATATTAAATAAATAAATTACGCAGATAAATTGAGCCTAGAGTCAGAAATAATTAAAAGTTGAGTTAAAATATTTACTAATTAGACTAGGCAGGCTTAAAGTACGTATTAGTTTTGAAGAACTGTTTGTTTTGATTGCCTAAGCAACATGAAAATCATTGCGATTTTAGTTATTTTAAACGGATTTCTTCCATACGTAAAAGCTTCTAATTTTATTTATCTGTTGAACAAGTCCTTTGACTATCCTTATAGTATAATTACAATTTTATTATTAACAACATTTATTATTAGTATTTTTATCATTTTCATAATCTGTTATTTTCAATGTTACCGCAAGCAATCTATTACTTATGACCATGAGTGTACCAACGAATTACCGTTAAGCAAACTTAATGATTCACCGTCCATTGATCAGATTTACGATGATGTTGCACCGATTGTTGAAGTGGTACCATTGAAAACAATAAATCCGCCACTGCCGCCTCCACTGCCTCAGTCCATTATTATTCAACCTAGGGTACAACTAGAAGTTCAAGATGTATCCAGGAAAATTTTAGTCACTAAAGACGACAGTATAGATTTGCCAAAGAATATTTTATCCGTTAAAGATAGAGTTCAGAAATTTGCCGTAAGCAAGGGTCCTAATTTTGTTCAAAACAGTCGCAAAATGGAAAGTGAATTGCCTATTTCACCCTGTGTTCAGCCAGTTGTAAAAGTTAAAGAGTCATTTGCGAATCAGTCACCAGTAAAAGTCGAGAAAGTTTCAAGTGTTACTTTAAAAGCAGAAAGTGAGCCAAATTTTCAGGTTCCCGAACCTGTTGTTTCGTTTACAGACCATATTTTTTACGACTTCATGTTCGCCTAGAATTTTATATTCATTACGATTTAAATTTTAAGTATAATTCATTTTTTTTTTGAGTATACTTTATGCAAGGTTTATTAGTCATTTAGTTTGCTAACAGCTTCCCAACTGTTGTTATTACGAGCACGGAAGTGTTCAAGTAACACACTGTCGCAAGCGCAACGATATATTTTTCCCTTTCCATCCCATCTATGACGTAATTTTAAAGACCTTTACTTTATTTCGAACTCCCGCAGCTGTTACTACACTTTGTTCGTA
This sequence comes from Lepisma saccharinum, assembly GCF_977018435.1. Lineage (NCBI taxonomy): Eukaryota > Metazoa > Arthropoda > Insecta > Zygentoma > Lepismatidae > Lepisma > Lepisma saccharinum. The sequence continues at coordinate 10,451,612 of NC_139251.1, read as the reverse complement.
GTAATTCAAAGTTTTGTACACATGTACGCGTCATTCGGGGCGTCAGCGAACCATCGCCTTGCATTTTCTTTCTCCGTTCCTTTGCCCGCTGCCCGAAGCAGCGATTTTTCCCCTCCACCTCTCCGACGGCACCCGAACGTACCCGAAGTCGCCGATCACGGCAGCGAACTTGCAAGAGCTCTCGTTGTCGCCATAGAGAAATTTTCAGTTGCGTCCAGCGACCACAAATGCAACTTTGCACAATTTAGAATGTCTGGTGTCAGCAAATTCCTTTCTCCGCACGGAAGCTCTCTCCCGAGTACTTTGAACACGCTGGAAGCTTAGAAAACACTTAGCATGGAGATCACAACAACCAGGGGCGGTCGTTCATTAAAATTTTATGGGAACAATTTAGTTACGCATATAGCCATCAGAATTTGATTTTTAAGATAGAGGGTCATGTAAACAATGTTAGGGATAAATTTTGTTACATAAATAACTTTTGCCATAAAACGTCGCATTTATGCACTTCAGGTTAATCACGACCAATAATTTTCAAAGGAACAACAAGACGAATTTTTTTTGCGTTTTTTCTCGCAAAATTTTCCCGTTTCTCATAGAGATATTTATAGTAAGTAAGTTTTTGGGAAATCGACGTACATTTGGTTTAAATCAGGATAAAGTCAAACGAAATTTCGATAAAATCAGGGAAATTTTACAAAAGGGCAATTTTTAGCACTTTATGCACATAGAGTAATCAAAATTATTAGCAACATGCCCAGGCTAAGCCTCAGTGATTGGCACAGGCATGTGCAGCAAAAGTCGCCACGGCATCGTTAGCCTTTCCAAATTTAAACAGTGTGGTTTACCACAAATGTTGAATTTGAGAAATTATTATTAATATTTATTATTAGGAAATTTAGCTCACTTACCCAATTTGCACCTTATTTGACACCGCAGCAATAAATTAATTACTTCTTACTGATTAACTTCATGTTAATGTTAGTACAGTAGGTAATATTAGTAATTTGTATTTATATTGTAATATCTAGCACAACTATTCTCGATCTATTTTGTTTGGACATACCTAAGGGATTGACACAATTTTCTTATATGGGTCAAGTATACTTTTCCGCGGCGGGTCTGTTTACACGACCAAGTGATTTGAGGTATACGGCGGACTCAAGAAGTTTTGAGTGGATACATTTCTTTTGTTTAAAGAAAATTTGGAATTGAGAAAGTTTTTATTATCTTTATTGTGTTTCAAATTTGAATTTCACCTTTTTAATTCCCTGATGCTATATTTGTTACCGCCTGGATTTTCAACGAAACTCAGAAGTAGCATTTACTGAAATTTTGTTTTACATTGCATATTAATGAACCACGGCAAATTGCACCAGCCTAACGTTTATTAGGAGGCCATTAGAGGCTTGCCAAAGCACCCTTTTAGCATTCTAATAGCTTGCTTTGCGCAACACAAATTTTATATATTTATTTTAAGGGTTCACAACATAATAATTTTTTTTAAATTTAAACAGAATTTAGAACATGCTTGCAACACTTATTTTGTTTATTAATTCTACATTTTGTAATTTTGAAGTGAAATCTATTAATGACAATAAATTATTTCAGTTTATTAGGACACGTAATGGTATTTTAATATCAGGTTCAGGTCAATTTATTGTTATTCAGAATTTGAATAATAATTTGAACACGCACAGATCAATTCAGCTTAACGAAGGGCAATCTAATTTTTTTAATTATCAGGATTTTTCGCAAATTATTGTGGATCAACAAATTTTACACACAAGAATTTTAGCTTTCGAACAAGTCAAAATGCAGGAAATTGAGTTACTACCTAATATTCCCAAGAATTTATCTGATTTCACTATTCCCCAATGGACTCCGCTTGAACTTGCTTTAAAGCAACTTAATCAATCAATTAGTAAGAGCATCTCATTTCAGGAATTAGTCCTAAACCCTTTGCCTATGTCTATATTAGTTTTTGTTATTTGGAATGTGTTATTAACCGCAACCCTAGGATATTATTTTTATAAGCATCATCAGCTTGCGAAACAGATTAATTTAGAGCAGCGCAGTAATAATTAATAGGTTAAGGCAACACATTAATCATGGACATTAATATTTTAATTACGGTTGGATATTTTATTTAAATTTTCCTTATTTATTTTCAAAGAGTTATGGCAATTATTTTATCTATTTATTTAATTTATTTTATTTTGATGAGACAATTTAATTTGATTTTAAAGAAAAGGCAGTGGAAATTAGTTGGTGTTGGGTACGTGTATGAACATGAATTATATATTTCCTATCCTTCATTATTTCCTTTCTTTGTCATAATTTTTCCTTTTAACCTAACCTGTCTATACGGAGCACCATGGACAAGCAATGCCTACACCATCCATGGGCATTTTTCATGACGGACATCCGCAGGCAGTCTACTATTACCAGGCAGAAAGACTTATTACAATTCTACGAGGGAGACATGCAGACATTTTAAATATTATTTCAAGGAGAGACTCGTCACCACCAATTTGAGGGAGACATGCAGACATTTCCGATTATTACTACACGGAGACTACCTTTTACAGGAAGGATGTAGTCAACCATACATTTCCCAGTATAGCGGACTATACATTATCAACAACACCTAGTGATGGAGCTAGATAAAATTTCCCTCCACACTGTTTGCAGTTCAAATAACAACTTTTCCCCATCTCCCAAGTTCTACGGGTAATTTACCACATTTTTTACATTGCCCCAATGCAGTCAAGACGACAAGCAATCCAGAAAGAAGAAGAAGCATAGAAAACGTACTTTCTACAAACAGCAGTTCCGGTTACAAACAATAATTACAGAATTGTGCTACAGTGTTTCTACACATACACATGCGAGCTTCTATCATGTGTATCTATTTGGTCATTTAACATGCATTATGGGAAACAATACTTTTCCATAGCCCTTATACACATCTCTAGTTTTGTGCCATGCATGAGAACCAGTTTTATATGCATTCAAGTTTACATTATACTACAAGGAAGCGACAAGCGCCAGTGGTGTCAATTGACCAGTGCATCAATTAGTGCATGATTTTTTTTAAGATTAAATTTTGCTCTTTGAATAAATAAACGGACATGCAAGCAATAAAAATATAATTACAGCACTTTCGAACATTTTAGAAAGCATGCTTTAGTACCAATATTTTATGCATATGTTTGGCGTATGCAGTTATTATTATTATATATTTTTTTTCTTCTCTCACCAACATGGAATATCGAAAGCGACACATTTGTTCGCAGAACATTTTTTGATATTTATAACTCGAGCACATAGTTTTGACACTTGCACGATTATTAAGTTTTGTGTGCAGTCATACAAAGGTATTCACCAAGCCATATATATGTATACACTGTACAGTTTAACGTAGAAAAGAAAATTGAACGCTATAATTAAGTTTTTACCGGCGACAGTTTTCAGTGTAACTCACTATATGCATTGAATATTGTATAATAATACATTGGAATGTGCAACATAGCCGTGCAAGTTCATATATTCAACGATTTTAGGAGTGCATTGGCTACGTAGTTCGTACAACATACTACACTTTGATATAATCAGGCTTTCACACAGAAAAAACAGTGAGATGTGACAATGTTTTACATGCCTACTTACGTTTACTTACTTGTGCACCTTTTTAAGGTTTTTCTATTTATTTGAAGAGTCTATATCGAGTGGCAATATAAACAAACATTGTGAATTCCGTTCTTGCGAAGACGCTCTAGCCGTTGGCCTCGCGGGTGACACAGAGTAGACACCGCTTGGCGAGGCATCACAGACTCTTGACTACATAATAATTCTACATAATAAACATTACGTACGCGCACATGTGATACATTAAGAGTTGTATCGCTTAACGACACGAACTTTTGTGATTTCTAGTCTTATAATAGTATATATTATTGTTTTTCACATCGTATAAACATACGAATTTGTTAGTATTAAGGGTATTATTCATTATAAAGTTTAGGGAATGAAAATTTTCTTTCCTTCAGGATACGGCAAACAACAGACTGTTATGGTGGATTTCTTTTGTATATTTGGTTTTTTAAGAAAATATATGGAATTGGCGAACCTGAGTCATGTCAAGCTTTGCGATTTGACTTTTAAATTTTCAAAGGAGAAAATTTTTCCTTGGCGGGGCGAACGTAACAATCCCTAAGATTGTATGTTTATTTTATTAAGTCTCTCTGAACGCTTCATGTTGACCAGGGCATTCACTTGTTTTTCTCAGCTGTCTCAAGCCTCTTAGGCATGTTTACAATGCATTGTGTTGTGCCATGCAAACCTCCTGAGCATTCAGGAACAGGTAACACTTCTGGTTTTGGTGTCAGCGGTTTGCATGGTAGCAATTATAATAAACACGATTCGGCGATTCGGCATCGAGGAAGAGCTCGATGGCCAGGGAATATAGAGGTGAGACAAGCTGGGAGGTGACTGGACTTTGGGAATTGATTTGGTAGAGAGAGGTGGTCAGCAAGGCAGGAGGTCGATAGTGGAAGCACGCTTTGGTCAGCATTAGAGAGAAGCTTACAGAGGACTTCGCTATTTTCATTCAGCTCAGAGACTTCAGTTAGACAGGTAATTATCCTACACCCAGCCATGATACAGGTTCAACGGTTCACAAAATCCAACGAGTTACCATTGTCTTTTCAGTAGTTTAATTCCTTTGTGTAATTTGTACCTTTCGCATGCCAAGCAATAACTCGTCATGTCAATGACGAGTGGTCTCATCAAGAGGATGAATGATGAGTAGTTTACATCACCCCATCAGTTAACTGGTTCAGATCCCTTCATTCTATAGAATGACACGCATTATGGAGAACGGTAAAGATTGGATTTTAAGTATATCAGTATTATTTTAATGCTTTCTGATGTTATGTAAATTTTGAAATGTTCTTTTAAATGATTGCAACGATCTGAATGTATAAGAAGAAAAGATTCAGTCTGGAAACTAAATATTAGGCTTTTGTAGTGCCTTGTGTTAAATGTTGTAAATAGATTATACCGGACTACTATCGGATTAAAAATTACGGATATTCAAGTTTGGACTCCATTTAAAAGTTAACCAGTAGAACCACATAAAAACGAGTTACATCAAAATTCAGCTTATTCAATTCTGTGCCAATCTATAGTTACCAATTTTTTTTTCGATTATACCTTCTATTATTGTCGTCGTGAGAACAAAATAGTTTTTTTTTTTAGTTTGGCAAAATTTTGCTCTTTGAAATTCTATAAATAAAGAAAGAAAGGGTGTTTTTTAATTAATCGATTATATATTATATAATTTATTTATTTATTATCCACACTCTAATATCCATAATTTATAATCCGATAGTACTCCTGTGACGTTCTGTGAGGCCCGTAGTACATCGGAGGCCTCTGTCGATCTCCGTGGGGGAGTTATTACAACAACGCACTACGACGCCAGGGGTCCCGGTTCGAATCCAATCGGATAAGACATTGACTTGTCCTTAATGAGAAAATTGAGAATTTAGTAAATGTGAAAGTATATGTGGAAACAAAGATTTATTGATTGATTTGATTTATTTTACTTCGCTTCTTGTGCCGCTTTTGGCTAATTTGCGAAGATAGGGATGAGTTATGAAAATCATGAATGAACACTCACAAACATCCATGCCCAGGCCAGGATTCGAACTCGGACCCCTAGCGTTGAAGCGCGATGTGCTAACCACTACGTCACGGAGGCCGGCTTGTGTAAACAAAGAAAGAAGAATGATGGGAGGAGGGGACTACCGCTTATGGGATTTCCTTTCATATTTATAAAAAAGACAGAAAAGCAAAAACAAACCAAATCTGTTAATCAATTATTTCTTTGTAACTCTTTCACTATGCAATTCTTCTTTAGCATGCAACGTTTTTTTATTAAAATCATTTATGAAATGATGAAATCTGAAATGCTAATGAGAACACGGACAACCTTCTTTATAATTTTTACACTACGTTTGCATGTGCAATTTTCCCTCTTTCAAAAGTAGCATGTTTTAAAGGATTCCCTCAATACCATCACGAAGTATGATAATTAATATTTCCCCCTCAAAGTAATGAAACACTTTCCCTCCTTGAAACTCGCATAGAAATGATAGCGGCAGTTTGCTTCGGCCAAGCCCCGAACGAACATGACCGAATAGGCACCGAGCATAACCGATCCTCCCACATTGCGTCACGCGTTCGTGCATGATCGGCAATTTTCGGATGGCGCTACCTGATATATTAAGTTACCTTGAGTAGAGATATGTCCGGTAATACTGGATAGTCTAGACTGATTCTCAGAATGTTAGTTACAATGGTTACACATTAGCATGCAATGTTAATTGGACATTATCCATTGTCTAGTGTTTTCAGATATCCTTATTTAAACACCACATTTCGAGAGACCACCTCTTCTCTTTCTTTCGCCGTTGGTGCGAATCGAGCCTACCACAGACTTGTGATTTGACTACAAATCTAGTGCTATAACCAAGTACCCCACTGCGCCCCAATGCGACGATATTTGCTCGAATTCTACATTGGGATGACTTGTAGTGTTTTGGTCCATTGCTATGTAGGCTGCTTCTATGATTTTCCTTAGTTTCCAATTTGGTACGTCGTAGTACTGTTACGTTACTCCACTGAATTCTATGTGATTCACTCCATGCATGTTCGGCTATTTTTGATCTATCTGTTTCGCCTTTGCGTGTGTGCTGCTGCGTTCACCTATCCTTTTCTGTAGAGGGGTCCTGATTCTACTACGTAAGCTCGTCCAAATTCACATGGTATGTTGTGTATGCAGTTTTTGCTAGCTTGTATGCTGTTCTCTGGTTTGGTGTTTGATAGTATGCTTCTTAGTGTCTTCTTACTGCTAAGTTATGTCCTAAGTTGGAATTTTTGAACCAATTCTACTTAGCTTTCCTGATAACCCATGGATTTTTGGTGTGGATACTGCGCCGTTTGAATCAGTCTTTTTATTTCCCTGCTTCTCTATTTGGCTGTGGATGGCTCTTTTAGTTGACCCAAACCCTACAAATCATCCCAGTGTAGAATTCGAGCAAATATGTTCTCCTTTCCTCAATGATTAGAATTAGTAGCATAAATGGAGCAAAAATTAGTACAAAATTCTGTACGACGCCGTGGAGTAGCTGGTTAGAGCACAGGATTTGTAGTAAAATCACAGGGAAGTCGTAGGTTCGATTCCCACCACCGGTAGAAGAAATGTCACCGAAGACTAGATAAGCTAAACGTAGTGATAGTTTAAAGCAATGGATGGTGTCTAATTGACATGCATGCTAATTGAGTAATGCATTGTGTAATTGAGTAATACATTGTGTATTCCACCTTGTTACAAACTCCTAATAACTATATTCATTAACCTTATTTAATAGTTGCATTTGCTCATAGTTATATTATCATTTGAATAAACTTTTTTCGGGTAACATTAACAATTTAAGATTATAAATTTTCGAGGCAACTCATCCTGAAATATTTCCTGTTATTAAAATCTCATGTTACGAGAGAAATACGCGTATATTATAGCTACACACCAGTCTGCACAGCCTCAGCGTCTTATACATATGTCTATATATATATATTTTCTTACCCTACAAAAATAATAAGGTAATAAATATCGAAGGTTGCTTGCTAACGGTACACATTTATTTCTTCTGTAACGTACAATTGCACCTGGGATCAGATGAGACGAGTTTGATTCAGTGATACATTCATCTTGTAGGACATCTCTTTTCACTCTGAAAGAAAAACTTTAAATTATTTTCAATAAAAATACAAGAAGAATGATATACTCTAATCACGTACTTAGCCTTCTAGTTTAAAGTTATCTTGTCTTTGTATTGTAATGACCCCGAGTTTGCCATTACTTCGTGGTTTTATATTATTATTATTATATTTTATATTATTATTATTATTATATCATATTATTATTTTATGCTTATTATAGTTGAACGTATTATACAGTTAATAATTCATATATATATTCATAAATATATTAATGCCTTCAACCAATTTTTCAATATAGCCGCCTTTATAATCATCAACATTATACACTGATATATCTACAAGTGTGAATAGCGGCAAATTTAAGCAATTTACATAGTTTCAACATTAATCGTTTCATTTGCTTTTAAATATTCTAAAGATTGTTGTAAGTTTCATTTTAATCAAGTTAGTGAAGCCTTATAATAATAAGTTAATAATTTCTGAGTTAAATTCCTTATAGGCTATCTATTTGTCGTTTCATGTTTCTGGCAAACGCCGTTCGTTTCTCTTATATTTTGAAAGCCATTGTTGATTTATTTAAACTCTTGTGGTGTGAGAAGATCACGCGCTTTTCATTGCATTGTTTCCACCACATACCTAAATTCACTGTGCCAGATTACTGTATATTTATAATATATTACTGTTTGCTTTTATCAACTTCCTAGTATTAAAAGGTTATTGTGCCTGGTAACACTGTGTAACTGAGGAGGTGTTTTCGCCTTCCAGAAAAACGGTTAGGAGTCGCGCGGAGAGATTTAAAGTAGCAAGAGGTGCTTCGCGTTACGGAAAAGATAGGCTTACGCATCTCGTGCTGTCCCGTTCGAAAGTATTTGAATTGTAATTTTAGTCTTACATGATATACGTGCGTGTCTATAATAAACGTAAAGTTGAACATATTCCGGTTTTTCTTTATTTCGAAAGTGTATTTCGTACTTGTGGATACCTGCATCAGGAGGACAACCTCGTGGGTTGTCATTGGACTTCACCTGTGGATCCAAGGGGAAGGAACACAGTAACTTAGCCCGAACCCTGGGATTATCCAGCATGCTCTGCTGAGCTTATAAGGTAAGTGTACTTGTGAAGTGCACCGCTACGCGGGACGTAGCAGTATCTAGTCAGAAATGTCAGCCATTTGTAGCCAAATTACGTCGCATTTGGTATGTCTTTATCTCTAACCATATTCTTCTAATTCGTTACACTTTATTAGAACCTGAAATTTGTTGATTAAAATACTGCAAGGTGGAATTTTATTTCAGTGATCAAGCTTCACTTACAAAATGCTTGTGTAAAGTAATTACTAATTTTACCCTAGAAAATAACTGAAGTTTATGGGAATGTTTATGTTTATGTTATGAATTCTTAATTAGCATTGAATGTGACTACTTCTAAATTGTAACAACATTGAATATATTTCTGCGTTCAAATCAATGTAAGGGTGACTGGAGGATTTCCCCACAAAATCTTGCACTTAAATATCCCTCAACAAAAATTTACGGGAAAGATTTTTGTTGTAACAACAATATAAGCAATTCGTTTTGATTTCAAATATATTTTACGGAAGATAATATTCAAAATACACACTAAAAACGAAGGATATGTTTCTGTATGCGTATTTGAATGTTGCATGCTTCCTCTCTTTCAAGAGACCATTAACAAATTACACCAGTAACAATATATGCACCGTGAAAGTAAAACAACAGTGCAAGACAAATAAAAGTATGAAAAATAATGTATTTACATTAATAGAAAGCAGAAAGTAAACAAAAATTTATACATAATCAACGATTTCAAATATTTTGTATTTTTGTTACATTTTTAACTAGTTGGTAAAGGAATTAATTTGCTACTTTATGTGATAGTATATATATATATATTTAACAGTGATTTACTTTTATATGTAACAACATATATAAATTGTATCATGTAATAATTCATTAAGATCTTCTTTCCCAACCACTTTTAAATGATTTTTCAATTTAGTTCAAACTGTTTTACTTCTTTCAAGAGATACGCATTTTCCATGTTTATTACACCAAACATTATTTTTTGAAAAAACTTACTTGTGTATGCTGCACTCCTTGATCCTGGATAATTGCATAATTTGCGGGATCACTGTCCTATTTCCCCCTTTTTCCCCCCCTTCTTTTTCTTTTCAAAGATTCATCTCCCGCGGAACTGGAGTTCCATTCTCTCATGGGGATCTCAGCTTTAGATGTTCCCTCCCTGGCTCCTTGAGCCTCCCCTCCCAAGACACAAGTGCCTCCTGGGCCCTTTAAGACCCTCGTTGGCCCTTAGTCCCCTTGGGCCTTTTCAGGGTTCCCCCAGGCCCCTTTGAGGGCCCCTTGAGACCCCTTTGAGCCCTCCAGTTTCCCCTAGGGGGAAAACCAACATGCAGAGGAGATCCTGGACAATGGGGGAGCCCAGGTCGGAGGGGGACGTGGGGTACCTCCATGCCTTCCGCCCTCCTTCCCTCCTAATCCCCCCTCCACGTGGGAATGAGTCCCCCCGAGTTCCCGGGTGACGTGCAATAGAAGCGTGCCCGGTACCCAACAATCCGTAGTGAGCGCCGAAAGGGACAAGAGAGGCACATACGCACACGCAGGCACGCACACACACACACACACACACATACCCACAAACACATACATACGGAGAAAAAAGTTATTAGCTAATTACGAAGAGCTAAGTGGGAATTGGAGGGTGAACTACATTTATCTTACTTTAACGGTGACTCCAGCTGCCATACAGCAGCCAGAGAACACCCTTACTAGCTATGGGGTCTCCAGCCGCCTCTAAGCAGCCGGAGACCCCCTTATACTCTATGTGGTGGCTCCAGCCGCCATATAGCAGCCGGAGACCACCCTTACTATCTAATAGGGTCTCCAGCCGCCTCTAAGCAGCCGGAGACCCCCTTATACTCTATATGGTGGCTCCAGCCGCCATACAGCAGCCGGAGACCACCCTTACTATCTAATAGGGTCTCCAGCCACCTCTAAGCGGCCGAAGACCCCTTATACTAAAGTAAGCATAACAACCCAAATGCTACCTCAGAAATAGCCGTAGCACAGAAACTGTCTGGTGTGTCGTGGTAGTTTTAATGTAACAGCATGTTCAGACCCAGCCTCTTCGCCATTCCCACTTGTTTCTTGATGCCGGAACCGAGAAGATATGTTGGAGACTATCAAGGCTGGAGGCCATGGACGCCTGCAGGAGGGGAATATCTACGCACACTTTGGACTGTAATTATCATAGTCTTGAAAGCAAAATGTCCTGGGTTTGAAACAGAGCCAAGACATTTCATAATCACTCATCCGTTACTACCAACCGTGTTCACCTAAGAATTGTGAAATGAAATATACAAACAAACAACGCAGTAAAACCTATCAGCTTCAGATTTCATTTCCACTGACATGCACAGATGCCATAGTAAATGTTACACATAATGTGTTAGGTCAGTCCTGGTTAATCTTTGTGAATTTATTGACTATCAGACTAAAATAAGTGGCACAAATAGTAGTCCATTCCTCGCTCTAATAAGCATATGCTGCACCCTAAATTAGCATATTTACTAACAACTAACAACATTTCTTACTATTCTATTGACACTGATTTCTCATACCACCCTTTCTTTCAATTTACATGGCGTATATTTCTTAAAAGTTGGAAACCCTGCAGACGTCCATGCCAGATACTCACGATGATGAAGAACGAGTAGGGTGGGATGTCTCATCTAAAGCTACTTAAACATAGCTATCTTTTACCTATCCTAGATTTTCACATAACCTGACTTGTAACTCATCTAAACCTAACCTAATTATCCACTGGCTCTTACTTCTACCTGAAATGTTACTATCATTTGCTTTGAACTTCATCAATATTTATCTTTACCCTTAATTCATAATTTCAAGTAATTTAAGTATTTCTCTTGTATCTAGTATCTATATATGTAGCATAATACACTTCTTAGCGTCCCATCTATCATCCACATGAAAACTATTTGCTAACTTAAATGCAGCTGATATTCTTGCCTTGGCAAATTTCTTCCAGGTGATAACATATATCCTCGTCTTCCCTACTATTGCAGAATACATATTAATCCTGATAATCCTATTCATTCCTAAAAGTAGCAAAATACACTTCTTAGCGATCCATCTATCATTAACATGATAACTATTTGTTAACTGAAACGCAGCTGATGTTCGTGCCTTGGATAATTTTTTCCAGGTAATAACTTATATCCTCTTTCCTACTATTGCAGTATTAATCCTGATAATCTTATTCATTCCTAATTCCAGGTAATAACTTATATCCTCGTCTTTCCTACTATTGCAGTATTAATCCTGATAATCCTATTCATTCCTAATTCTAGGTAATAACTTATATCCTCGTCTTCCCTACTATTGCAGTATTAATTTTGATAATCTTATTCATTCCTAATTCCAGGTAATAACTTATATCCTCGTCTTCCCTACTATTGCAGTATTAATCCTGATAATCTTATTCATTCCTAATTCCAGGTAATAACTTATATCCTCGTCTTCCCTACTATTGCAGTATTAATCCTGATAATCTTATTCATTCCTAATTGTAGGTAATAACTTATATCCTCGTCTTCCCTACTATTGCAGTATTAATCCTGATAATCTTATTCATTCCTAATTCCAGGTAATAACTTATATCCTCGTCTTCCCTACTATTGCAGTATTAATCCTGATAATCTTATTCATTCCTAATTCCGGGTAATAACTTATATCCTCGTGTTCCCTACTATTGCAGTATTAATCCTGATAATCTTATTCATTCCTAATTCCAGGTAATAACTTATATCCTCGTCTTCCCTACTATTGCAGTATTAATCCTGATAATCTTATTCATTCCTAATTCCAGGTAATAACTTATATCCTCGTCTTCCCTACTATTGCAGTATTAATCCTGATAATCTTATTCATTCCTAATTCCAGGTAATAACTTATATCCTCGTCTTCCCTACTATTGCAGTATTAATCCTGATAATCTTATTCATTCCTAATTGTAGGTAATAACTTATATCCTCGTCTTCCCTACTATTGCAGTATTAATCCTGATAATCTTATTCATTCCTAATTGTAGGTAATAACTTATATCCTCGTCTTCCCTACTATTGCAGTATTAATCCTGATAATCTTATTCATTCCTAATTCCAGGTAATAACTTATATCCTCGTCTTTCCTACTATTGCAGTATTAATCCTGATAATCTTATTCATTCCTAATTGTAGGTAATAACTTATATCCTCGTCTTCCCTACTATTGCAGTATTAATCCTGATAATCTTATTCATTCCTAATTGTAGGTAATAACTTATATCCTCGTCTTCCCTACTATTGCAGTATTAATCCTGATAATCTTATTCATTCCTAATTCCAGGTAATAACTTATATCCTCGTCTTTCCTACTATTGCAGTATTAATCCTGATAATCTTATTCATTCCTAATTCCAGGTAATAACTTATATCCTCGTCTTTTCTACTATTGCAGTATTAATCCTGATAATCTTATTCATTCCTAATTCCAGGTAATAACTTATATCCTCGTCTTTCCTACTATTGCAGTATTAATCCTGATAATCCTATTCATTCCTAAAAGTAGCAAAATACACTTCTTAGCGATCCATCTATCATCCACATGATAACTATTTGCTGACTGAAATGCAGCTGATATTCTTGCTTTGGCGAATTTCTTTCAGCTGAGAACTTATATCCATGTGTTCCTTAGAGATAAGTAATATAAATGATGGACTATAACCTAGAGACATTTGGGTTGGAGTGTATTAAATTGCTAATCGTATAACAAGAATCTAATTGTTGAACTATATTTTGAATTGATTGTAAAGGGCTTGACGTCATAATGAAGAATGTCTTCAGCACGAACTCAAGAACTGTTGTATTTGAAACATAGACATTGCACAAAGAGGAAAACTGAAAGCATGACTACAAGAGGCAAAGAGGGAACAAAGATGCAGCCCGATCTCCTTTTCTAAGGGGTTATTAAGAGAAAGTAGTGCCACCCGTTGTGGCAGAGTGGTTACGTAGCATACGAAGAAGGTAAAGGACCTGGGTTCGAATTCTGAGTAAGGCTTGAATATTTCTTTCACTGGCCATACATTCTCGTCGTTGCGATTGTTCTAGAGATGCACATAAGCGATGCAGAACAATGTAGAAGAAAAAAAATTAATACACATATTCGGCCTTCGGATCGGTACAAGTAGGGACCTTGTTTTTCTTGCAAATACGATAACCTCGAAAAATGTTAGTTTTTTTTAAGTATATGTGCGTAGTGACATATTCTGAACTAATTCTTCATTCATTCGAAATTGAAAAATATGCTGAATTTGGAATAAAATGTGAATTGTTGGTATTTTCGATTATTTCAACACATGTGTTTAAAGAGCGAAAACTTGCGCGAAAATCAAACATTCTCGTGTTTTAGGCTTAATACAAAACGTACCATAAGTTCGCATGTGTAATATGCACGTTTTAAAAAAATATCCACCCTCCCCCCCAAAAATCTATGGCCTATGATACACATTGAATACTTCCCCATAACAACGTGAAAACCTATAAATTTATCTTCCCACGACGTTTTACTTTCCATGGGAACGGGAACGTCTTTTATCACCAAGAATAGTGACAGCGTTCAAACGCAATATTCAAGTGAGTACCTACCATCACGCGGGAGCCATATTGATCGCAAAGAGATATTTTACTTCATTGCCCGAAGTGGTGCTGTTCTGGCGGTGATCGAGTGCGCACCTTCCGTTTTACGAAAGCCGTAACGTCGGTTTTGGTCCATTGAGAAATAATGGAAAATATCTTTCTCAAAAATCGTTTCCATTGTTTGAAATTATCCCGGATAGTTGTAAGCCATGTGACCTATCAATTGAAAATAGTAGTTTAAAAGAAAGATGAAGGTGTAATTTTAGGTAGATGCATATTTTGCGGAAAAGCGTGGTAAAAATAGAAAAAGCGAATTTTTGGAAAAATAACACCGAAATGTAAAATATAAAAAATAAATAAAAGGAAAACCACTTTTAGGAAAAAATTAACACGAAAAATCAAGGTCCCTAAGTTTTAGGCATGGACGTTTCATCAACTTACCATCCATCCTCATTGTCGCGATTTATGTAGAGAGCCGTAAAAGAGAGGTAAAGTAACGAAATTCAAAAGCAAGAAGAAAGTGCCATATTTAGGGACGTGTGAAATAATGGAAGAGAGAAATAAGAACATGATATGGGGAAATAAGAACATGATATGCAAAGGGACAACTGGTCTAAAAAGTGACATTGAGGTGACAAAATTAACAAATAAAATAATTTTCCCTTGTATTTGATTGACACACTTGAAAAGCTTGGATCCCTAATTCTGTTAATGCTACTTATATCTAAATGAAAGATAATTGTAAGAGTTACAGGGCGGTTAGAATTAGTATCCAAGCGTAAATGTTCCATTTGTGTGTCCTGTTCACTTCATAACGCTATCTCATTGTCATAGTTAGCATAGAGAGATACGACAGCAACGAAAAAATTATACAATAATATATAAATGAAATGATCAGAATGTATGAATGCATGTTGCATAACAATAACGCACACATGTCTGACCAACGGGATAAACTGTTTTAAATGAATCATCACCAGCAAATGAAGAAAGGATGAAAGAACTGGGACAGAAGAAAACACGTTGTCCAGTGGCTCGTGGTGGGTCACATTCAGTAGCCAGTTCCTTTTGGTATGTCTGCGTCTAGCATTCGAATCCAGCATAAGGCCTGGATGTTGATTTCTCCATCCATTTCATTAACTTTTAATTCATTCTCATCCTTTTTTATTAACCTAGAGAGATAAAACAACACAAAAACAAAGAAAACGCCTTATCTGTGGCCTAACGTGTTACGTGAAAGTACGTAGTAAGATACCCGGTTCGAGTACAAGCATCAGGCCCGTAGCCAGGCAGGGGCCGGGGGGGAGGGGGGCTCAGAACCCCTGGAACTCCCAGCAGGCCCCCTTGGCATTGTATAATTTATTTGCAGTGAAGAGTGGAAATGTAGACAGCTCACAACTTTAAGGATAATCCCACGGAACATGAACATCAGCTATTACATTCGTCCATTTAGGCAGAAATCTGTGACTTTGATGTCATCATGCAAATTCCCTTCGCATCTGCGACAAAGGTCAACAGCTCTCAAGCTTTGTGAACGAAGGGGTGTTTCATTGCTTCGGCCCGGGCTGGAATGTACTGTAGGCACTGTGATTAAATATATTGTGTATTTTTTTGTGTGACATAAATATCTGTGTCATCTAAAGTAGCATGGAGTGTGTAAGGGATGATTTCAGTAAATGTAGTATTTCTATGATATTTATAAATTTTATGTAACTTAATAACTCCACACACACACATAATTTGCATTCATTTAATACTGTCATTTTTTTTAAAAAAATGGACTTGGTTTACAAAGCCCCCCCCCCCATAACCTGTGAGCCCCCTAGAGATGAATTCTAGCTACGGACCTGACAAGTATGTTACTTTGTGTGTGTGTTTCTTCATCATTTTCATAAAACCATCATTAAAAAGAAAGAAAGATAGATAAATACGTCATTAGCTCTAGGAAAGAATTCGTGGTAGAAAAGTACAAATAGTGCAACTGTAAACGATAATATGCCTTTACTATGACCACAAACTGACCATGAATATGTGTGTTTGTGTTATTTTAAAGGTTTTTGAGAATGGATACATATTGCCTAACGCTAGGGCGTTAAATGGATTTTAATATCAAATTTTCAATGGCAGCTTCTGTCACATCCATCGAGTTAGGCAACAGCATAATGCCTTGCAGGGAAGCAAACATTTGAGGATTTAAGTATCCCATTATTATTTCCTGTGACTGCACATAGATGGAAATTTATTCTGAATCTTTATGAAAACATTTATTATTAATAATAAATAAATTATTACATTGAATAATTGGTAATCTGATACAGTGTGCCTAGATATTTTCACCACGAAAGATGTATACAAATTTCAACAATGCTGAAGAATATTCTTACTGAACGTACGAAATGGTTTGTAAGGCAAAAAAAAAAAAAAATGTAGAGTTAATGCAACAATACACTATTTGTCTAAAGAAATAGGAAGTGGTTTTGCTTCTGTCCATTCCATGTTAATGTGATGCAGAGGGAAACACTAAATACATTTTGAGTGTCCTTTTTATTTTTTTTTATTTTTGGAGAAATCAAAAGTTTTAATGTTTGTCCCAAAATGATAGCTCCTTACTCAATGAAAAATTCTGAAGATGGCCCAAATTCCGTATTTTATGAAGAAATATGTAATGTAAACTGCATATTGTAGCCCCTAATAAATAGGGTACAGCCGATATCACCTTGAATCGATACCAATACAGACATTCTCACCGATACCCACCGATTCCGTTACCGATATTTGGAAATTCCAAGAATTAAAATTTGTTCAAAATATTGAACAATATTGGTGTGTAAATATTCTTCTCCAATTGCAGCCTATGCATCACTATACCAAGAAATCTGATTTAGAATAATCAAGAATTACATCAGAATATTAAAATAGATATGTTATCACAAAATACAGATTTTACGTGCAAAGTAAAAAGAAAATTTGAATTTCGCATAACTTCCAGGATAATTAGACATTGCGACAGTGTTGTGCAGGGAAAGTGTCGGTTTGTATCGGTACATCGGCACCGGTCAGTCCTAGTAATATACCTCAAAATATGTAAAAATATGTAACATGAAATTCACATATATGATTCCTCTAATCGTAATCTCCGATATTTGTATTTTTGCTTGGCTACATACAAAGGGAAAATATGTAATACTATGTAGTTAAAAATCCGAGCCATAGTTTATGCTTAATTTAAGATGAAATAACTTCTCGATAGCTTGATTCTTGTTCGCGTACATTGATATTGAAATGTCTCCGTTTTATATGAAGCATCCTGTATTTAGAATGCGAGAGAGAGCGGTGTCCACTTTCAACTGGCTGTTCTGATTGTGTCACCATGAGTCACTGGAGGGAGACTGGGGAAAGTGAAAAGGAGATGGAACTGCTTCCAGGCGACAGAGGACCGAGCAGAGTGAAGTGTAGACGAGAGAGTCGTGCGAGTTTCCATGCAACCGCTACATCCCCTGCAACCCTTCCCCTACTTAATATTACCTAACACAACTAAGAGGGGAAAGGGGGCTGCCTCCCCCGCCTCTCACGAACGCCGACAGAGGAGAACTGTTTACCACCTCAATGACACCCAGTATCTCCGGGGGAGCCATTCCGACATGGCTCGTCAAGGGGTGGAAGTATGGAGTTTTCACCAACGACTGCATCTTCAGCAACCCGCTGGTGCCTACGTCCCTCCCAACCTGGGTTACACCCCCAGTGACCATTCACCCCTCCGCAGTGCTGATTCTTCCCCCTCTGTAACCCTCCCCTGCCCTGCCCTTCCCCTTAAAGCTGAAGAAACCCTCGGAAAATAGACCCCAGTTTTTCTCTTGGGCCAGAATAGGCTTTCTAGCGAGGGAGGAAAATAATAACTGAGGACAGTAATCTCGCCGTTTTTGCGCAATTTTTTTTCTGCAACCTGAAAGAGGAAATAATGTTCACTTTAAACCCGTTGATGGGGAATGATCTAAAATAAAATGTAGACTTAGCAGTTTTAATACATTTTCTCCTAGATACGTATTAATAACATGTCATTTATAGGAGAACTTTGGAAGGAGAGCAGTTCTCGATTTTCATGTCGCCTCTTCCAGTCTTCCTGTGGAGAAAATATCTCTCTATTCACACAGAAAATAAAATGCATCAGCTGAGATATAAAAATGCATCAAGTATGTAGCTCAGTGCATCATCGAGAAAGAAACAGGAAGATGCATAAAAAATGCATTATATGATGCATTAAGGTACAACTCGACGTAGAAAGAAATTCTCACTTGGTCATGCATTGAATTTTGGCGTGACCTTTTCCAATGAGATACAAATATGCATCAAGCTGTAAAGCTGATTCTTGATTTATTTTCCTGTGCGTAATGTCGTAGTCCAAGGCATCGATCACCATGGGGTGTGTTCTCCATCCAAACGAAGCATGCTGTCAGGGGGAAAGAAACTTACGAAGATACATCTCTGCTGTATCGTTTCCTCGCAACACGATGATTTATTAAACTGGTTAGAGGACTTGACGTGCACCCTGTATTTTAGGCAAGTGAGTTCGGTTTGAAAGTACACCTCTAACTGTGCGATCAATTTTGCACGATCCCTGGTAATGTCACATCCATAAAATCGTGAGTTGTTTCCTTCATTGTGATGTACTTTATATATTCGTTTTTTAACTACTTTTGAATCGTTTACCATACATAAATTGGATTATAGCAACATGAGTATAGAATAGAATAGAATAGAATAGAGTAAAACAGAACATAATAGAATCGGCTTTATTGAGCGGGCATGTTTCGGCCTTGGTTTACAACAAATCCTTGTCAAATACATATTACAGTTGACACTTTCTGAAAATTATTGTTACAGTAGAAATAAATATAAAAATAAAACATTTATACTTATAATGTAGACAATTACGTAAAACACTGAACATAGAACAACAACTGAGACCAATACCTCATTCCTGTTCATTATAGAAAAGACAAAGCCAGGCACTATTGTTTGGACAGTAGATGCTTATTTTAGATTAATTTATGTGTTGCAGCGTGGAGTTCGCCTGAGGTTAGTGGTGGGAAGTGGGGGTGGTTCATTCCATTCTTTTATTGCGGTGTCTAGGAAAGAATTTCCATAAAGTGCTGTTCTTTGTACAGGAATCACAAATTGTGTTTTCTGACGAAGGTTAATTTGTTTCCCGTTCTTCCTGTATGGCGCAATTTGATCATATATATATTTAAGGTTCATTATTGTTCATAATCCTGTACAGTCGTAAAGACAGTGTGAGAAATGTTCTTCTTTTTTTAACATTTAACCAATTAAGCATCTGTAATTATGTATCTGTATCTTTTGAAATTCACTATAAATTTTACGCAACTGTTTTGAAGTTTCTGTAGCTTATAATGTATGCTAGTTGATGTTTATACATACGGGGAAAGCATAATCAATTTTTGGCATTGCAAGTGTGTTGACTAAGTGAGT
This sequence comes from Lepisma saccharinum, assembly GCF_977018435.1. NCBI lineage: Eukaryota > Metazoa > Arthropoda > Insecta > Zygentoma > Lepismatidae > Lepisma > Lepisma saccharinum. The sequence continues at coordinate 10,431,598 of NC_139251.1, read as the reverse complement.
TTTTGTTTCTTTGCTTAAACTGTGCTTGAGTAGAAAAATTGAACTCGTTGTGCCTAGAGTTAAAATAGATTTAACTTGAGTGCGTTACATTAAGACCATTTGGATATTGAATTGAGGACTTGTCGCAATGCTTCTAGGGCCATTGTACTGTTTCTTAATGGTGTTTGTGTATATATTGGTGTGTCATCTGCAAGCTTGATGGTATTTGCAATCTATTAGTAGTTTATTAAAATCTTTTATATACAGGGTGTTTCTAAAGTTCGTTTCCAACGCATAGGAGGTGATTCTACAAGTGAAAATAAACACAGAAGTTCATGTAGGAAAATGCCGAAAACGGCACCCATTCGGATTTAATGAAATGGGAAAAAGTGCGAAAATTATGTTTACAAGGAAATAGTGGCACACCGGCCAACCATATGACCGCGGCGAAGGGCGTTCCTCAAGGAAATGCGGCATGCTCTATTCAAAAAGGCACATGGTAGATGTGTGAAGTTGATGCACAAGGGATTCCCCAAAGGAAGCGAATGGGTCTGTTGAAGTCATGGGAGTATGGAAGGGTTTTATGGACTGATTAGCATGGGCGACCCGGGCGATGTAATGTGGGCTATGTTTTTGGTCGCGATGTTGTGTTGTTGATATTTGTACGTACCCTCATGCAGAAAGGCCACACCCTGACCTTGACGCTAGGGGCGGTAACACAGTAGTCTGTCTCCTTCGGCAGGAATGCACCGGTCGCTGCCGTTCGTGCTTCGCGTACTGCGATATTAGCATCACCGCGCATCAGGTTACCGTAACACGTTTGCAGTTGAATACGTACGAGTGGAAGGACATGAACTTGGCGAATTGGGCTAACTTCACAATACGCACTGCTAGGTGTTATCGATAGGCACTGCCCATCGTGTACAGTGCACTAGTGTTCGTCGTCTACGGGTCGGCAGATATCCAGCAATAGGGATGGCTGCATACACCGCAGAGGAGCTGGCAGACATGCATCTCATTTATGGCGAGACAGGAAGTAATAGCCATGCAGCACGGCGTTTGTATGGAGAACGTTTTCCAAATAGGTGGCTACCGTCGCACACCTTCTTTCAAAGAGTGCATACTTAACTTCGGGAAACATGATCAGTGTTACCATCCCGTCAAGAAATTGGAGACCACGAAGTTTGCGTAAAAAGCCTCCCCGATGGCACAGTGGTAGCGTCGTCGCCTTGTAAACAAGGGGTCCCGGGTTCGATACTCGGTGGAGGCACATAGTGATTTGAATCCCACTTTAAACTGTAGGTCCAGTCCCGATTACCTTTCTGCACATAAAGTGGACTTAAAACAACAATTCAATCAATCAATCTTAGTACTTTGGCCCACGTTTGGTATTTTGAGAATGGATTTTGCATCAGATGTCAACTATCCCGAATTTTCCGAACAGGGTGTTGTGGAGCGGTGAAGCAACGTTCACCAAAACGGACGTGTTCAATAGTAAAAACAGTCACGTTTGGGATTTTGCAATTCCATGCAATTCTGTGGCACACCATTAGCACAAGTTTGCGGTTAATGTGTGGTGTGAGATAATGCATAACCATTTGATTGGGCCGTACATTTTCCCTGTTCGCCTGTGTGGTGGTACATATCATGCATTTCTTCTCGATGTCTTGCCTGAACTGTTGGAGGACGTGCCCTTGGCACTGAGGCAAGGACTATGGTTCCAACACGATGGTGCACCACCACATTTCGACCAAAATGTTGCGTCACTTCCTCAATGGCTTGTTCCACAATCGGTGTATTGGTAGGGGTGGGTCTGTGCCTTGGCCAGCAAGATCGCCGGACATCACTCCCCTGGACTTCCTTCAATGAGGAGAGATGAAAATGGCTCGTATACGAAACACCTGTCGTGTCAGCCGACGATCTCGTTGCACGCACTAATGTCGCCGCAGCGACGATAGCAGAGACCACGGGGTTGTTTGCTCGCACTAGACAATCGTTGATTCGGCGTTGTCATCTCTGTGTGGAAGTTAATGACAGACAGTTTGAAAATCATCTGTGATGTGGTTCCCTCGACACATCAACTCTGCACACAGTGAACATGTCGACACATATGCAACCTAGTGCAGCACCACCACCATGTTTTGTTTTTCAACGTAATGGTGATGTCCACTACGGATATTCGCTTTCTTCTTGGTTGTCAGTCTACACATATCACTTTCCGTGGATAACACATCTCGCTAAACCCTTCCCTACCCCCATGACTGCAACAGACCCATTCGCTTCCTTTGGGGAATCCCTTGCGCATCAACTTCACACATCTGCCATGTGCATTCTTGAATAGAGCATGCCGCATTTCTTTGTGGAACGCCCTTCGCCGCGGTCATATGGTTGGCCGTTGTGCCACTATTTCCTTGTAAACATAATTTTCGTACTTTTTCCCACTTCAATAAATCCGAATGGGTGCCGTTTTCGGCATTTTGTCACATGAACTTCTGTGTTTATTTTCACTTGTAGAATCACCTCCTACGCGTTGGAAACGAACTTTAGAAACACCCTGTATATGAAGGGTACAGAGGAAAGCAATGACATCAGAATTTTGATACTATGCCATTATACGGAAGGATTACTATATTTCAAAATGCCTAATTCTTAGGAAAACACTCGAAGTCCCGCAGAAATGAACGAAGCAAGTGCATGTAGGGGAGACACAGCCAGAGTCCACAGTGAAATAATGATAATAAAAAACAAAGTCCGAATATACTCTCAGAAACGTCTCAAATCAGTTGAATAGGAAACTGTTTTGAAGGCTGCTGGTTTTTCGTTAGTCGAAGCATCTGGTTTTTATTTCTAGTAATTCAATTATTTCAAATGTTCATGCTGTTGGGACAAGGACATCAGAAAGAGGATTACGAGTTTCAAAATGAAAATAAGTTAGTCTGACGAAAATATTACACTTCGTCAAAAAGTCTAACGTGGTATAATTACAGATGGCAGCAAACGCATTAGGGCAATGGGTCATGTGCCAGGTGCAGCTTACAAGTGTAAGAAACAGTCTTTCAAGAAAATTACCAAATAGTTGCGCGATGTCGTAATCTGAGATTTCATTTTACTTAGTGACAAAAATAAACAAGGGGCTTACATGATTAGATCATTTTCAGCACCGAATACAGGAAGAAATGCCCAACTTCACTTGTCAGGGTTGCCATTCGTCAACAGTGATTAATATTATTGGAGTTTTAACTTCCTTATCTTCATTCTCTCATCAGAACTTGTCTTTTCTATGATAGGAAACAGCATTTTGTGGGTTTACCACCAGTTTGTAGAACCTAGCAAGGTACATTCTTAATGCTCTCATAATGACACTGTTTTTCTATAATGTAGACTAGCCGTGGACAAAGAGTACCTTTTCCTTAAACTTGTGCACTTCTTTACATTAATATGATTTTATAGAACTTAGCAGTGTATACTGTTAAATCCGATTGACAAACAGTTTGCGAATGTAACTAAACAAAACCACTCCTATATGCTTTACTTTCCTCATTAGCAGTCACTGCATCACATTGCTTTTTCTTCCGTATATAATTCATTTCATTTTTGGAAAGTTGGACCAAAGTAGAATTATATATGTTTGGTCCGTGCACTCTGTCTATAGGAATCTGAGTAAACATTACACCGAGCAAGAGGTAGTTAAAATAGTGTGAAATGGTGCGTGCAGCATGTTCTTTTCTCGCTAACAACGAAACCATGTCAAAAATATAAAATATATTTTATATTACCAAAAACTTAAAATATTACCTTTTTATTCAAAATAATATTACATGTCACGAGCATAATTAGTTTTAATATCAACTTGAACAATATAAATAATTTTTCTGTAGACATTCTCAACACGTGCTTTTAATTCTCAAAGTTTGGTACTCATAAAATTGAACCTTCTAACTTTTAATGCAAAAGCAGCAAGAAATTATCTTGAGATGTAATCAGAGCCGGCCCTAGGAGGGGCAACTGGGGCACTCGCTCGAGCACCCGTACCAGATAAGCAAATAATCTGATTTTTTGTTGTTTTAAAAATTTCAATAATTACTGAAATAATATTCGAAATGAAGTACTGTATATGAATCGTGTTCAAATATTTCAATTGAAATATTTAATATTCACAATTCTTTTAATTAAACCTGAATCATGAAGAGATTGTATTATTTTACATGACACAATGTAAATTCACTCCAGCGTGTAGTTTCACTTTGAACATACCACATTGAACATCACACTGGCTGTACATCAGAAATGAATAGAAACACTCATTTTAAAAGCTTTTATAAGCTTCTCATAATCCTTGGCTTAACCTTCAATGTATTGTGCTTATAGCTCTTAAGTAATAACAAGAAATATATGCAAACAGTGGCAGAGATTAGGAGGGGTTGCAGTTTTTGCCCTGCACTATGACCTCTTAATGCTAAGCCCTGTCTATCCAGCCTAGTTTTGGCACCCAATTACTCCTACTGTGTGTAAATGAATTGTTTATTAATTGAAATAATGCTTATATTGTGATCATGTAGGAAAACTGTACTTCAGACTGGGGAACAAAAATCTCAAGACCTCTGATAATTTTGGATATAAACCTCGCATATATTCGTATGTTGTACACCCCAGGCCCCGCACACAACTAGGGTTGTACACCTCTGGTTGTATTCGCCAACTTAAAGTAAAAGTGAATGGCTCTTTTTTTCAGATTTTTTTTGTGAGGAATTATTTATGACATTTATGTTATTACTCATCAGAAGTATAAGAAATAGGGAGTAAATGGTACTTACCAATTCGTTATGAATGTTCTGTGTGCAGGAGTGAAGCTCTTTGATGCTGTCGTCCTGAGTAGCCTCTGAAAGATACAAGATGAGACACGAATAAACCCTCTGCTGTATAAATATTTAATTACTGAAGATAAAGCAACTGGAAACTTCATCAGTGTGAGGATTCATGATGAAGCTTCATCATGAGACAACCTCATTATTCAGACTGTCAAGAACGAAGCAATCACTACTAACTAACCAGTAGCGGCGATTGGGTGCCAAAGCTAAGATGGTACAAGGACACTTTATCTTTCCATCGCATACAAGGCTTAGCATTAAGAGAATTCACCACGGGGTCCAAAAGCTGTTGGGGCAGCTGCCCCCCACGCCCCTTCTACCGCCGCCACTGTAAAGAAGTAGATGAACAGACCAACAGTGCTGTGATAAAAAGTTCCCTCAAATGCCTCTGAACACACTTGAGAGATTATACTAACTTTGAGCAACAGGTAAGTCACATCTAAACCTTTCATCAATTTGGAGAGTGTTTGTCTTTCAGTTTGTTTCGTTCCAAAAATGGTAATCATTCAGTAATGAACCTCTCCACCCGCAGGCCCGATAATCGACATTTCAAAGGTTGTCTCCGTTTCGGTACCATATCCAGATTTTCCTGAGCGAATATCGACATGAACCATTACCTTCTCTATCTGAAAGCCTCATTGCTTGCTCCGGTCACGTGACTAAGCGTCATGAACTGGAGGCGAGATAGCCGCCATGTTTGATTTGCTTCTTCGGAATCAATGTTGGATCTTTTTAGTGAATATGGAATTGTAATGCAAATTTAAGAACTGTAATCGAGTTTACATGACGTGTAAATATGCTTAAATGTTCAAGAGGTCTGGTGTATAAGTGTTGTGTGCTCAATTGCAGGGGCAATTATGATGAAAAAAGTAAGAGTAACGTTCACATTTCTTCAAGATGATGTTGAAAATGAGAAATGTTTAAGGTAATTCCATGCGTTTCGGTCCATACGAAAAGATACAAGTTAACTAACAAAGGTTTTTCTACTCAAAAATAAATAAGAGTTCATGATGTAAACAGTGGTTGTGTCCGGAATAGGCATCTAATATACTCTTAAATGTGGTCATGTTTTATCTCTTGTCAACAATTTGCTTACAAATATCAAATAATTTACCCTGAATTACAAACGTTTGTTAACGTTAAGATGCGTTGTTGTTTATGATTGCAAATTAATTTGTTTCAAGATTTAGTCAACGTTTAAAATATTACGTTCGTGTCTACCAGCAGTTTGTTACTGTAAATTTTATGCAAGCATTTGATAACATATTCATATGATTTTCACAAATTTTCAGTTTCAAAATATGCTTAATGAAAGAAAGCTATACAACTCGGCAAAGTTGATGCATGTGTACATTTATATTTTTATTTTACCCCGCTTTATGCTTCTTTAGGCTAATCGGAGGCTAATGGAAGCCATGTTGTGCATTCAAATAGAAGGATACAATGTGTGACAAGAACTTCGATGAAATATTCGTGTGTAAAATTATCCACGAATATATTACTTATGTTTCAAACACAAATGTTTTCACACAGAAAGCATTAGCTATGTTAATATGAACTAAAAAATGTATTAAATTTTATAAAACTGTTTCATATGAACTGCTTTTTATTTTTTGTCTTTGTGAAGCTTCGATGCTCGTAACTGATTATTAAATTAGTGATAATGTTTATTGTTTCATAATTGATTAATACTCTTCACGATTTTATTGACAGAGTGTAAAAACAATGTAAGGAAATGTTCTAAATGTTTATTTCTCAAGTCGCTAAGATCGAAATATTAGCTAATCTGCTTTTTCTTTCAATGAAAATGTTAGAAACTCTAGTTATTGTCACAGATCTTACAAACAACAATGAAAAGATTCAATTTGTGTATTATCTTTTGTTCAATAAAGTCAATAGGGTCGAACTTACAATGTGACAAATGATTTAAGTTTAGTCTTTATACACAGAAATGTAACATTGCCCTTGTACCAGTTTCTTTTGCTGCAAGGATATATAAATTAGGTTTTTGTATTGAGATTGTATAGCTACGCAGAATATCTGCATTATCTGGTTGATTAATTTTGGGTAAAGCTAAAGCAATTTAATTTATTAGGTAACGTGGAAAGTTTTCGGTCAACCTAACATCCGGGTCTTTGATTTAATCAATTGATTTTTACATACAAAAGTTCATACAAAAGCTGTTACGAGTTTAACTGTAGCTGACAAATATTCCAAATAATATTTTTCAAACATATGCAATGTTTAAATTTTTCCGCCAGGAAGTTTCTAACTCCTTTCAACCCGTTATTTGTGCTATGGTAGGAATTTTTGTGGTGACCATAGTGATTTCCTGAATAAATTTTTTTGTGTAAATATTCAATATTCTACTTTTTCTTCTAACTATATTCGTCGGGAGGGTAAATGTCAAAATTTAACTTCATAAAAGAAATAAATAAACCTTATGATAAAAATACTACAAGAGGTCTTGACTGAGCGCTGTGGCCTGAACCTCAAGGTGGTCTTGCATGAACCCTTTTGTCTTTTGCTAAGTCACATTTGGTTTCTGGAGCTAACTTTTACCCAGTAATATAACAGACTTTTGTCTTGATGTTATTTCGAGGGTTTGAACGTCTACAACGACAATAGACTTTAACGACATCGAATAATAAGCGAAATTATATACATGTTTGTTAAGTAATGAAAATTAATTCTCACCTACTGCTTTTGCAGCACTCCTCTTGGTAGATGCTGTTGTCTTCCATTCAATTGGATTTTGAGAAGACATCAGGTGACCTGTGGTGTCCAATTGCAAGTTGAACTTTGCTTCCATCAGGTAGTTTGAGTTTGGTGCCTGGAGGATAGGCCTCTAGCTGAATATCTTTCATCCCATTGGCTTGAGAAGACATCAGGTGGCCTGTGGTGTCCAATTTTGTGGTTGAACGTGCTTTCTTCAGGCAGTCTGGGTTTGGTGGCGTCTTTCCACTTCCCAAAGTATGTTGAGACATTTTCTATAAAAATAAAAATGTATATTTTGTACAATCAATTCGTACCACAACTTTCCATAAATAACACTGAAGAAATGACACAAAATGTATATTTGTAATGTTATTCACGCGATTTGAAAATTTTGAAACACGATTTTTAATTTGCTGCTTTTCTTAACTAATTATATGTATGATATTATTATGTCAGTGTAATCTTCCTTAAGGAATTATGCATAAAGATTTAGATACATCAAGATAGCTTCTCCACTTCTACAAATTTCTTTCGCTATCTTCGCAAAGTTGACACTCAAATGAAAATCTGTGGAAGTGAGTTTGTATTTCAGGTGAAGGTTCGATGTAATGACGTTAATAAACACGACCGTTTGAAGTGAATTTATCTTGCGTGACCTTTGAAGTTCACATTATTAAAAAGAAGACTTTGAAAGACACTCTTATATTGTGTATAGTACAGTACGATGCTCAAGTATTGCACAGCAAATTGTCCACGACTATTTTCATAATGTTTTCTTTTGCATCGTATGTATATCTTTAAAAAATCGATTTTTTAAAGTATGTTGGTGCAAAGGCTGCAATATTGTTTGTTATTTTGAATCTCGTATTGGATAAAACAAAGAAAATGGAAGTGGTCATTAACAATTTGCTTGGTAATACTTATGCACTCCACTGTACAATTACATATTGTACCAATCTCTGATCTTTCTGCTACTGTATTGATCCTTATTTTAACAACAAACTAAAGTTTTCAGACAAGAAGAGTACAGGATATTTTAATTTGCACTAATGATAAGGAATCGCATGTGCAATTTTCGATAGTGAATATTTGCTTATCTTTTGTGAGTTTTATGTTGTAGTACATACATGTATCATTAATATACTTATACTGATAACAAATGACGCAATGCCAGTGAAATTGGAAATTCTTGAGATTTGAATAACCGAAAAATACATGAGTATGAGTATTATACAATTGTACTATTTACCTTTTCTTGTGATTAAAATCTGACTTTCACTTAAATTATCGTGAAAGCCAAACGTCTCTTATTAGTTTTCATGCAACATGGCTTTCATTGCAGTAGATATTTTTAAAGACAGGTTCCATGGGAACAGCTAACAAACACAAAAGCATTAATGGGTTAGCATATTGTTGTCAGCAGTAATGCAATTTCTTTCTGGTATTTATTACCATATTTTATCTTTCTGTGTTTTCAAGCCTGAATTCATTTCTTTTTATTATGAAGACGGTTGATTATGCTGGGTTTATTGGCCATATAAATGTACATATGTGTTTCCCATAGCCAAAACGTGGTTTAAAAAAGCTTTTTTAGGTTGGATTTAGGATGCTCTTTACGTTATACAGGATATTCTGCAGAAAGTCATGCTTGTGCTGTTAATGCAAATTTTGCATGCATCCCCCTTCTTTTTGAAATATGTTAGGATGGTGCGAAGGGAAGTAACACAAATGGTCGTCTAAGCAAAATTTCCTAAAATTTCACTTTATGTTCAAATTGACTAGTCGGGGCAGGATCAATAGTTTGAATTTGAATCCGAATCACTGTGCAATGTGGAACACAAGAAATCAAAACTGGTGACACTTGATTTGAAAGTGGCAATTTATGTTGCTCCATTATTCCTGAACCCAAAATAAAGACCATTCTTCCAATATGCCGGCGTTACCTACATTGTCAATGATCTGCAGAACAGTTAATGTGTTGTAATTGATGTTACTAGTGTTATAAGAAAGTAGAACACCAAGCTAATGTCAATTATTTCCTTTATTTCGTGGAAACTTGAATTTGGCAGCCATTTTTCAATGACGAACTTAGCGTACGGGTGATCGCCGAGGACTTTTGGTATGTTGTTATTAATCTTGTAAAGAAGTTATATACCAAATTTCAGCTTGTTATGAGTTAGTTCCTTTATTTTTCCTATTTTGTCTGCACTAGGAAGTGTCTGTGACTGCACGATGAGATCGATGAAAGGACAATCACAAACACAATGGACGTCACCAGAAATTTTCCTGGGGGGGTGGGTCGAACCGAAGATGTCATGGGGACCCCTCCCCTCAAAAATATTCTGATATAGACCAGTGGCATGTGCAGAAGTTTGTCAAAGAGGACTTCATTTTTATAATTATTGCATTATCGGTATTTTAAAATACGTTATTATTATTATTATTATTATTATTATTATTATTATTATTACTACTACTAGTAGTAGTAGTAGCAGCAGTAGCAGTTTTAGTTTAGTTTATTTTAGCATCCAATAAGTTTATTATATGAATAATATAGTAATTGTTACAACCTACATAATAGTTACTTCGAACAATAGTAGCAGCAGCAGCAGCAGCAAACGCAGTAGTATAAGAAGCTTCAAAACGCGTGAAAGTTACAAATTAACAGAGTTTCAGTGTTGCAAATTATGAAAGTTTCGTACCATATTCGATATGTCAAGACCATTTTTAAACAATGACGCAAAATGAGGTGAAATAAAGTGCTTAGTTTTTAAATTGCCATAAATTGAAAAAAAAAGTAGATAGAAATTTCCCAGAAAGGAAGGGGGGGGGGTCAACCTACCGATTCGACCCCCCGCCCCTGCCGACGCCCATGACAAACACCACAACACAATTCCTACGGAGGATTATCCTGGCTGTGATTCCAGCTCCACAACCTCGTTGGTCTGCTAAAACCAGTACAGGGTGTTAAGATTTTGATTTTAATTCCAGATTGTGCACAGATAGGTTAATTGGGACTTGACCTAGATTTTACAGAGGAATCCGAACGGCTATGTTCCTCCACCGAGTATCGAACCCGAGAGCCCTAGATTACAAAGCGACGACGTTACCACCACGACATGAGGAAAGCGGAAATAATTTTGGGAAATGTTAATAAAATTAATCGTTTGTATTTTTTAGCAATATGTTTAGTTTCTTGTAATATTTCGGTATTTTTGAAGTTTAAATGCATGTTCATTTCCAGTTTTCGGGATATAAATCTCAGCCCATCCATTATATTGGTCAATGCTCTTTGTTTATCGATCAAGAACTTTGGTATTATAAATTCTAAAATAATAACTAAATTAATAACTTATTTTAGAGAATGGAGAATCTTCACCTGGATTCAATTCGCGGTTGTCTAGATTCAATTCTGATTTGATTTGCTTGATTTTATTCGCATTTCTGCAACCTTTGGGTAATCGCGAATATGAGGATGATTGATGATATGATAAAATGCAGGAAGGGACACTCACAAAGAACAACCATGCTCAGCCCGGGATACGAACCCGAAACCCTGAGGTCGTAACGTGCTGTGCTAACCACTCCGCCAAAGATTTCTATAGATATTTGTGAAATTGGACGTTGTAAACCTACTTTCTATTTTACACAACAGCGAATGCTGTAGAAGATATTCTGAACAGATATATTTTTAATTATATAGAATATAGGCATTGGTCTTCTATGCGAACACAGAATGGATGGATGGCAAATTTTGTGTTACACAATATTGGTTCGAAAAAATATCGGATTTTGCATATTTTTGTTATGGTTCTTTTGTAACAAGGAAGTTATGCATTTGTATAGCCACAAACGGGACAATTTAGTTCGTGGTATTTTTCAGATGCAGAGGAAATGTGTTACGCTTTTAAGCATTAAAAATATATTTTTTCGGATGCTCATTCGAACACGGTGACTCATATTTTCTACAAAATAACTCCATATTATGATACAAGGTATCAGTAATCCTCTATTTAAAGCTTTGGAGAGCCCCCCCTCCCCACCCACTTTCCTAGGATGACATCACGAATTTTCAAAATACCCCATTTGGCTGGCTCCGTAAATTTTATGGTGAAGCATAGAAAGTATTTGTGTCTTGTTTGTTCTCAGTTTTGAAAATACTAGCCTGTCATGTATTTACAGACTCATCTCCTTAACACCATTTTTGTAGTAAAATTAGATTTGTTTCTTTCATGCATATTTATTTACAAACTTGGGTAAAATTGATTTCATACAGTGTCCGCTATCTTAATAGAAAATTCTGTGATTTTATGTACAATTTCTGTGATTTCAAACGTGCATTTTCATGTATTTTATGCACAATTGTTTTACGTCCCTATACATGACTAAGTAGCATTACTTTTTAAATAAAGTAACTGTAATAGTTACACATTAATTTGGAAAGAAAGGTAAATAAACTTAGTCCATGAGCCAGGATCTCAAATTTAGGCGATCGGTACCACTCAGGGGGACGGGTTCTCATATGATTTTCTTGCAAGGTCTGGATGTCTGGAACTGGAAAATGTGCGATAGCATGTCGTAACTCTTTGCTTCTTATCTAATATTATTTAATTAGTAACAATAACCGAAAAATAATGGTTTTTCATATTTTTTATAAATGGCATATAAATTCATGGCAATATTTGAATAAATAAATGTAATTTCAACAGACTTATTAAATTCAATATTACTTTGTAATAATTATAATTATTAAGTGTAATAATATTAATAATCCGTACAATAATTATAAAACTTTATTATATTGTTTATATACTGACATAGATGAAAGTCATAAGTTTAACTTACAATTTTCAATAATATTAGTGGCTAAATCTTAAATACGCATGTATTATAATTTATCATAAACAAAATTTTCTTATTTACATTCATCATCATCATCTTCTGAATAAGTGTCATCACTCATTGAGTTTCACATGTGGGTAGTCTGCATTTGTCAGTGCACCTGATGTTATTTAGACAGAATACGCAGTTTGTAGTTTCTAATGGATTGATTGGTTGATTAATTTGGTGTTTCAAGTCCACTTTATGCACAGTAAGGCTAATTGGGACTGGACCTATAGTTTAAAGTGGGGTCCAAACCACTAGGTGCCTGCACCGGGTATCGAACCTGGGACCTCTTGATTACAAGGCGATGACGCTACCACAGAACCATCAGTGAGGCAGTTTCCAATGGAGTTGCAAGGTAGTAGATCTAACACAGTTTAAGGTGCTGGCTGCCACTCCATCCAATCCACTACCAGCTGCTCTGCTCTATCGTGTTTTTCAATGTCCACCTTCTCCCAAGTGGACAAGATGTACATGGATCATTCAGAAGACATCTCTTGCTTATAGCGGCTTTATGATCGCACGTTAAGCATGTTTCTTGAGACAGTTCCTTCAAGGTGCAAGTTGATAAATGTCTATCTCACCCTTCTTTGCCATGTCATTCACATAATGCATGGAAGATTTTGGAACATACAGTAAGCACGAGAACTACAGTTTGCCAATTACTTTTTCATTGAGATCCGTTTGATCTCCGAGGCTGCGAACATATTTCCTGTGTTTGTCTGTTGGCAGGAAGGATTTTCAATGCACTTACTTTTCCTTTCCATGGAGACTTAACATATCTCAACAAACATTTTTAATAAGAATTGAAGCTATTTTCCTAATGCCAAGGACCATCATGGGTATTTTGGTACTAATTTCAGAAACAATTTAACAATGATTCTTTCATGGGATCTCAAACACATAATACACACATCTGGGTCATCTGAGCCTCTCAGCTTCATAACCCTCATTAGCAGAGGCAGTATTTACCAACAAAATTACCATCCATTCTTCATGTTTACTGTTGAGTTTGAGCACTTCGGGGATCGCTTCAGATGTGATTTTGCATAATTTATATCCACATTTGGCCAAGTGTTTTATTCAAAAGTTTTACAAAATGCTCTGGTTTCCTACATTCGTTAACAAGAAATAAAATTAGAGTTGTTTTATTCGTTACGTGACTTAGAAATTTCCTTCACTTTCTGACAATCTGGGAGGATGAGAGATGCTCTGTGACTGATGCCCGAGTTCTTCCCACGTGTTTGTTCTTTCGGTGTACTTTACAGACGGCTCATTTTACGTATCGAACAGACATCGATTCTTGGACTCCTTTTTCCTTCCGCAAAGCAATGCACAAGGCAGATAGTCCTCACCAAAGTTCGACTCCTCTTCTTTTGCTCTCTGAATATGAGCCATACCATCAATCGCCGTGGCTAAATTTCCAGATATTTCCTCAGGGGGGAAAACATTTTTCTGCAAGTATGTCTCTAATGACCATGTTAATGGTTCTAAGAGAAAGCCCATTTGAAGATTCCGATTCTTTGCTGTCACAATAATTCGACCAAATAGTGCCTTTTCTAATAATTGGCCTGCCATTACTATCCACCGCCTTCTTCTTGGATCAAAAGAGGAACAGAAAGTTCTAGACGAAAACCATGTGCAGCCCATGTTTATGCTAATGAAAGAACATTCAGAGAGGAGATATAGTAGAGTATGGATTAGTACAGGTAACAGAAAGACCCTACAGTCGCTTGAACCAATGCTCACATGATGTGCGCCACTATAGCGCAATGTATGTATCAATACAACAGCTCAGAAACGGACAGGGTCACAGCAGTAACTCTCCCCTAGTATAGTGTGTGATCTCGTACGGCCAACACCGCTGCACGTCTGTGGGGCATGGACTCGATGAGAGCTTGGAGGATTCCTCGAAACTCTTCACTTTGAGAAATTTCATCTCTGGAAGGGTTCAGGGAGGTGACATCCTGCCTAGAATGCGTCTGCCAAGTGCATCCCAGACATTCTCTATGGGATTTAAGTCCAGTAATCACGCTGGCCACTCCATACTCTCTATTCCCTCGTCCTCGGGCACGTTGTTAACTAACAGAACACTGTGAGGACGAGCATTATCGCCGATGAATAGGAAACGAACACCTATTGCATCTGCGCATGGCAAGGCAAGAGGTCTGAGGTTCCCGTCCTCATATCTAATGGCAGTCGAACTACAATTTTCGATGACGTGGATGTCCGTACGTCCCACAATTTCGATTCCGGTCCACACCATCAGTCCACCATCTCCATTTTAGAATGTTTCTTTCACAAAAGCTGGGTTATATCGTGTTCGACATTCCCTCCAGATAAGATACGTCTATTGTAAGGCTGGAGACTGAACCGCAACTCATCGGAGTACAGCTCTTAATACCATTCGTTGTGGCCCCAATTGCGATGTTCCTCAGCCAAGATTCTACGGACTGAAAGCTGTACTGTCTATATGCATAAAGGCCATCTTTAAGAAGGCGATTGCATACAGTTTGAGATGAGACCTGCGCCCTATTGCTATGAGAATGGCATGTTGTAGTTTCGTTGCATTCTGTCGTCTGTTCCAATCGGTTATTTACAAGAGGTACCCGATGTCTCTTCCTGTTGTTGCTCGCGGACGAACTTGACCTTACATTCGTCGAGCATTTCCAGTTGTTTGTAATCGAATCTACAGGCGAGAAATGTATCACTCCAAAGGCTACTGATAGCTCTCTCTGGCTGTCCAGCTTCCGTCCTTCCTATGGCTCTCCATGCCATTGATTCAGGGAAATCGCATTTTATAGGCATCGTACAACTTGCCTACGTTCCTCATTGAACTCTTACACTGACCTTGGACTGCTACTGTTATTCTCACAGTTGCGCACTTCAGTTGTCAAATCAGATATATCGGCCTAATGATGGGCAAATAGCCAATTGAATCCAGTAATGGTGTTAAATCCCATCCAACTTGTCAATTAAATTATTAAAATATTCACATATTTTAATTAATGTAATTAATCTTAATTATTATCATCATCATTATTTATTTAGAACAGAATTACTGTAATTGTCATTTCTAATAGTAAAAGTCAAATTGTTAAAAAATATCACAACATTCTATTTACATCAAGGTTTCTGGGAAATGGAGTGATAACACAAAGAAGGCGAAGAGTTATGACATGCTATCACCTATTTTCCATCTCTTTGCATCCCAACCTTACCAAAAAATCATATTAGAACCCGCCCCTCCGAGTGGTACCGACAACTTGCCTGGCTTAAGGCCTAACTTGAACATGTTACTTTTCGTGAGAAATCTTACCTGTGATACAGTGCCTTTTTTGGTCGAGTGGCTCGCGGAACGGCGGCTAGCTCGGCGGGAAGTAAGATCGCATCTGCCGGCATTTTGACTCACAGCTGTACGCTGACTTGCCACTGGAAGCGTCAGTGCTTCATTATCCAGATAGCTACTGTCCAGTTTGCACGTGTTTGTCAAGTGTTATGATGTTAACAATTCTTTTACATTGTTTTGATTTAGTTTACGTATAACTGGTGCTTTTCTGCAGTCCTAATAATGCCACGCTATCCGTACAATTTGAAACAACGCATTTTTATGCACAACTCTTACGTCATTACGAATTCTTGTAGGGAAGTTAAGATACGTTCTTCAGCAGAATTCTCATATGTGCCTGTTACACAAGGAGACAGTGTTCGGATACTTGTGAACAAATTTAGGTAATAAGGGTCTGTTCTTGATAAGAAGCAAAGGGTAAAAAGACGTGTGCTTAATGAGGAGAAACGTTGAAGTAAGATTCCTCCGGCCATTTGCACAAAACGTCTGCGTGGCGAGATACAAAGCTTTCAAACATGAAACTATACATTAGAAGGATTGAAAGAAAATATCAGGAGGGAAAACTGAAGCAATTTTGGAACGTGTTAGTGAAAATGTCCTTTAAAATTGCCGTAAATGTGCGGATGCAGGAGGACATTATTTCCAACATCCCGTGTAACAAGTAACGTGCTCATTTTAATTGCAATTGTCAATATAATTGTAGAATCTTCTTTCATTTCATAGCTAGCGGCTCTAGTTACGCGGACGTTGCATCCTGTTTGCCGGCAGACTCAATCTTACTTTTCGCCGCACTGGCCGCTGTTTCGCTGCCAACTCGACCGAAAAGGCAATGTAGTAAGTGAGCCTTTTGATTTTATCCCGAGGCTGTAAGCGTATGGTTTCCCCAGGGAAAGAGGTTCAAGCGGTGGTTCAATATATATTTTTGAGGAGACCACGTTGTATGCGTGTGTATGTGTGTGGGGTGGAACTTCGATTGTCTTATATCCTGGGAGCATGTGTCACATGGCCAATGGAAACTTATGTGTCGACCAGCTGCATCGCTGCTCTGGTCAAGACTTTACCAGATCAGTCATGGTCCGCCAGAAAAGTCAGGACTTTAATGGCCTTGAAATTCTACTACATCCGGCCTACAGTCTGGATCTTGCACCGTTAAATTATCACCTGTTTCGTTCCATGACGCACTTCTTGATGTTTTCTTCAGTTCCTCGGAGGATGCGACGAATTACATCACCGAGGGTTTATTTCTTCATCAAAACCAGTCGCCAGGTATTGCCAAGGGATTGCATCTCTATATGAACGCTGGAGATGGAGCATATACTCAAATGAACCGTTCTTCATGGAAACCCGACTGTTGTCGGGATGAACACGGCATCCAGAAAGTATGAATTAATGAGTCACGGTGGTTGTTTCAATCAAATTCCATGACTTTTTTTTTCTAATTATTCTTCCATATTGTGCATGAAGTAAGTATATGAGCACACTATACCGTATTATTCCTACCTTCGTTCTGATACTTTGTTTGCATGCTTATTTATGCAGGCAGTTCATAACAACAATAATTCCAAGCCCTGTCAATCTACAGCAGTAATCTGCATTTTCGTCGATATATCAATTACTACATGAAAATCCATGAGTGCTATTAGTCCAGCCGCACACCGGATCCGACACGACACGACGCGACGCAACCAGTCATTCTCCTCGTAAACCGTCTCAGGCAGTAGCGAATCGTAGTCTTACGAAGGAGGCAAGCAATGTTTCAGTACAACAAAACATGTAGTACAACGACATGCCGAGGGGAAAGATTCAAGGTTTATAGCCTCATTTACCCAGCCGCTGGATTTGTCAAAATATCGTAATAAAGTGACTGTACTAAAAATAAACCATATGATTCGCAAACGTCACATTTACTTTTTAAAAAAAATCCAGGTAACGTTATTCATATGATATTAAACGTTTTGCATATGCGAACTTTCCGCATACGACTAAAGGGAGACGGAATTTCTTACTTACTTATTAGTACCTTTATTTGTTCATTATTATTTAATATGGTCAAACGGTGACCAAACCGATTTAGATAAAAAAAAATGGGAATCATTTGTTTATTTTACGCTGCATGATGTAATTTAGTATTTTTGGGCACCCTAAAAACCGCATTGGAGTAACTTAAACACTAAATAAAAAGTTAAACACAAACAATAAAAATTCATTTCAAAGCAAAGAAACACATGCATAGACGATGTACTCACCACAATACATTTCAAACTCTTGCTGTTGGTCGACCCCCTTCCACGATTTTCATTTTAACACTTATCTCTCTCGAGCTAAACGAAGCAATTTTCAATTGCTCAATAATACACCCGCACTTCACATCAACCGTTCCTAAATACGCGTTCATTCCGATAAATTCACAGCACAAAACACGAAGCAACAAACACTCACGCGCTTTCCAAGGTGCGTCCAATCTTCCCTCCCTCCCTGAGAAAACTCTTCACGGGGGTGCAGAAATTCCACTGCCCCAACTCCCAATGTCAACTTTTTTTACGCGTTTTACATTTCGCGAAATCTAAAATAATTTGTAATATAATATGATATATATGGAATTTAGAACAGTGATAATAACTTCTTTTAGTTATTTTATGACTAAGAATTATTATTATATTTGCGATCTTGTTTACGTGTTCATGAAGACAAATATTCGTTACTAGTTTTTGCTGGCAACGTACCCATACATGAATCCTTCTGCTTTCGGTTGAACTCGGCTATTTTCGGGAATCACGCAAGCTCGGAAAGCACAGCTTTTTGTAGAAGATTTGTGAACTGGTTCCACCAGAATTTCACGCTTCGCCATGTGACTCCTTCGGAGGCCTTATTTTCCCGCAGAACGGCTGCAAGCATTGAGGCTGGTGCTTGCTACAGAGCTTCGGGGGGGAGTTTGCGGCCGCATTTTTTCGCGAAATCGAGTGCGATGGAAACTAAATACGGTTAGAACATTAAGTACATTAAATGATATTCGAATTATGCAAGCAGTGCTTGCATTGCTTGTACTATATCTTCGCCTCTGTCTCAGGGAAGGTTCTTACCAGAGCCCCTTATGGTAGGCCGCATACTGGACGAAACATTTGACTCGAGTCACATTGCAACAGCTTGCGACAGAACACGATGATTCACGGAATATGATCTCGCGTGGAGCAGTTTGCGACAGAATGATCTGCGCATGTGCGAATCCATTCACTTTAGGGACAGGCATCTAATCACAGACCGAAAACGGGAACAACTTGAAGCCAGCAATTAAACGTAGTCATTGAATCTTACATTTAATGGCTCATATAGTATTTTCTAAATAATTATTTTGTGTATTTTGGTATATTCAATTCACATCACATAAACTGATTACATCAGTTCTACATACAAATTGATACGTTGATTCTGCTGTAAATTGTTATACATATAATGGATCGTTACCCACTTCCCAGATTATAAAAGACAGACCTAGCCCTATTGCGTACATGGACGAAATCTGCAATCAGATTTTAACCAACAAATCAACTCGTGTTACCGCGTCGCGTCGCGTCGCATCGCATCGCGTCGTGTCGCATCGCATCGCATCGCATCGCATCGCGTCGCGTCGCGTCGTGTAGAATCCATGCGGCTGGCCTTACAGGTGAATGTTTTATGTACAATCCATTACAAGTTTCCGCCAGTTGCTGTAGAATTTAAATTGTCAGCATGTAACAACTTCGTTTTTATGCTCTCTCAATAAGCTAACATTACGTTGGATGTTTTTTGCAGCTTAACATATCAATACTCATGTTGTAAACAGGCTTTACTAATGTTTTTGTTCTATTCTTATTCCAAAATAAAATCAGAAATAGTGGTACATTTTTTTTGGTGCAATTTTGTACCATTAACAAGTGTCTACAAGCTTGACTTGTTAAACGATAAATACTAATTCTATTTTGCTTCTCACCTATCATATATTTTTGTACAATATTCACTTCTTCTACATCTCTCTATCTTATATTTGCATTCACTAAATCGATACTTATACCGCTGCTATTAATTTATATTCGTTTACCTTGTGCTGCCATCTATTTTTGGTTTTGCGAAACATCTTTCGAAATACCTGGTTTGTAAGAATATCATTCACACATGATACACCTGAAAAATGTGAACAAATTGCCTTGGTTACCAGATAATTAACTACAACAATTGATAAATTTTGAAAAAGCTCAACCATAGAGTTGTCTATGGTAAGGCTTTTTCAAAATTTGCAATTTGCCATTTGTTATCTGCAGTACAGTTTGTCGGATATACAGTATGTAACATTCTTATTCGTACACACGGATTTTCAAAGAAAATGCTTTAATATCTGTAAGGAAATATACTCTTTTGAAATTGTTTCTTTACAATTCAATATCTAATATCATTAGGAACATAAAATCTTACCCAAATTCTGTATAACCAATGACAATAATAAATTAAATGAAACTGAAAGAGAAACATACAATTTTTTGTACAACTTTTCTATTCGTACACTTAATAATATAAAAGAAAAATGTATATTCAGAGCAAAAATTGACTGACAGTTCTAATACTTTGATGAGTATCCTTTGGCTTTAATTACTGCTTGACACCTGTTCTTCATAGAATTAACCAGTTTCCGACATATTTCAGAGCTTATTTTATTCCACTCGGCTGGACAACAGTTTTCAACTCTTGTTTGGACTTGACACCTGCGTTATGGACTCGCCTCTTCAAAATTGCCCATAAATGCTCAATGGCATTTAAGTCTGGACTTTGAGCTGGTGTTTTTAGTAGTTTGGGCACATTCCATATTAGCCAATTCATGTTAACTCGCGCCTTATGCTTACTGTCATTGTCTTGTTGGAATCTGTAGATAGGCGGCATGTCCATTTTTTGGGCACTCTGCTTTACACTGTCCTTCAATATGTCCAAATAGACATATGCATCCATGATACCATCAACAATACGATACGAACGATACGAACAATAAATCAAATCCTCCAAAAACAATTAGAGTGCAAAGGAGGAGAATCCGAGGACCTTTACAGGTATAGTCCCAGTAAAGACTGGCCAACTCTACCGGGTAGGCCAAATTCTAATGTTAGCAATACATGGACATCTGTAATAAAGAACAAGAAAAGATCTAAGAGCCCCCCCATTAAGGAAAATTCCGTCAATTTCCAATCACGAAACCGTTTCGAGATACTACAAGATGTGTCCACCGTACCTGAAGAAACAAACAGTTTAAAGTGCAAGGCAGACTCCTATAGTACAAAGCGCATTTCCGCTGGTAGAAAGTCTTTGAAGAACACAAGTTATAAGGGGAAAATATGCTTGTATACCGATAGTCAAGGAAGGAATGTAGCTACGCAACTACAAAATCAAGTAAGTAACTCAATATTCAGTATAGTGAAACCTGGTGCAACTTTCAAGGAAGCCACAATGGAGGTGTCTCAAGAAAACAAGCAATTATGCTCAAAGGATCTCGTGGTTTTACTAGCAGGAACAAATGACATTGCTAGAAATGAAGCAAGTGTGTTTATGAGAACTTTGAGGAGACGATTACAACTTCTTCTGCACACAAATGTTCTTCTGTTCACAGTGCCTCACCGTTACGATCTCCTACCTTGGTCATGTGTAAATGTAGAAGTAGATCGTGTGAATCAAGAAATTTATAAACTTAGCAAACATTTCAAAAATGTAAGTGTTGTAGACATAAGTTTGATAGGCAGAAGGTTTTACACTAGCCACGGACTTCACCTTAATAGGCTAGGTAAGAAATATGTCTGTTATGAAATACAGAAGGTAAGCAATAAAATATTTGCAAATATGTACAAGGAAATAATACCAATGAACTGGTATGAACAGGGAAACTCCCTTGTGAACCTGACTCCATAAAAAAAACTGCTTCAGTGTGGAGCCAGGTCAAACAATCAAATCTAACGAAACCACTTCAAGATAGCCTTTATAAAGTAGTACGTTCGAATAGTAATAGTGGGAAAAAACAAACTTCACAACCTGAAAGTGCAACTAATTTATTACTTTTTCATATTAATCTACAATCTATTAGAAATAAATTACCAGAGTTGGAACTTTTTTTGGAAGATTTTCCTTGTCATGTTTTTTCCGTTAATGAACATTGGTTGGTTAACGATGAAATAGATATGTACATCCCCTCAAATTACAAGTTAGCTAGTATTTTTTCTAGAAAGTCTATGATCCATGGAGGTGTTGGTATTTATGTACGACTCGATTTTAATAAGGAGTATCAACCGTTAGATATACATCACTTATGTGTTGAAGGAGTATTCGAAGTTACCGGCATTGTATTTAACAGTTTGAAAGTTGTGGTCATATCCATATACCGCATTCCTAATTCAGATTTAAATGTGTTTTTGTTACAATGGGAAAAACTTACAAGGTCCATTGATAAGTACAAGCAATTTGATGTTGTTTACTTGGGAGATATAAACATAAATGTTCTAATTGATAATGCTGTAAAGAAATCATTCTGTGATACTCTCAGGTCTTATGATTATTATTATGCTAATGATCAAGTAACTAGAATGAAATCTTGCATTGATAATGTGATCACTAATGTTAACAGAAATATGATATCCTGTGGAACTATTGACCCCTGTTTATCAGACCACAGCGGTCTGTGGCTTATTTTACCAATTTTAATTTATAACACACCCCCCACCTCAAAAACTACAAGTTTTAGATTGCTTGGTGAAACTAACATAAGAAACCTCAGAGATAGCCTTAATGAAATAAATTTCTATGAATTGTTAAGTACCTGTAATAATTTGACTGAAGCATGGAACAAATTTACACATACAATTGTCGATATTTATAATGAGTGCTGTCCAATAAAATACAGAACTATCAGCACTGGTAAGAAGAAAATGAGAACACATCTAACATGGTTCACTCCTAAATTAGCGAACCTTAGAGCTATTATGCTCAGACTACATGATAATACCAAAAATGGCGATCAAACTTCTAAATTGAACTATAATGAGATTAAAAAAAAAATTTAGAAAGGAAATAAAATTAGCTAAGCTAAAAGCTAATGAAGAGTACATAGCTAAGGCAAGTAATAAATGCAAAGCTGCCTGGTCAATAATCAAAAAGGAAACAAAGATAACGGACGAAACAAAGTTGCCAAGTATCACACCCAATGAGTTTAATAGTTTCTTTATAAACAATCAAGAACATTTAAACAAAATTCCTGTGAATTATGAAGAAAATGTCAACAATGATCTTAATGGCTATCTTGGTAAGCAAAGTTTCCCACAATTTAATCATATAAATTTTAAGTGGATACAGATTAGTACAGATGAAATTTTAATTATTGTGTCAAAAATGAAAAACTCCTATAGTTAAGATTTTTTTGGTCTATCAACATTTATTATAAAGCATATAATTGACATAATAGCACTTCCAATTACATATCTTATTAATGGGACATTAAATGATGGTATTTTTCCTGATAACCTAAAAATATCTATAACAGTCCCTATCCACAAAAAGGGTGACAGAGATAACCCTGGTAACTACCGACCTATATCCCTTGTTCCAGTGTTTTCTAAAATTATAGAGTACTGTGTAAAAAAACAATTGACCCCTTATTTTGAACAGAATTCACTTATTAATGTAGCCCACTTTGGATTCAGATCGGGGTTA
The DNA here is from genome assembly GCF_977018435.1 of Lepisma saccharinum. Classification (NCBI taxonomy): domain Eukaryota; kingdom Metazoa; phylum Arthropoda; class Insecta; order Zygentoma; family Lepismatidae; genus Lepisma; species Lepisma saccharinum. Next base: position 10,408,087 of record NC_139251.1, on the reverse strand, counting down.
TCTACTATTAATGCGGTGGAGACTGTCGTAAATGAGATAATTAATGGTTTCGAGTCTGGCTCATATACATGTACAACTTTGATAGATTTAAGTAAGGCCTTTGATACAGTTGCGCATGAAATCTTGCTTAAAAAACTACAGTATTATGGAATAAAGGGTATTGAACTATCCCTTCTTAAGTCTTATCTCACTAATCGACGACAGATAGTAAAATTTAATAATAAGAAATCTGATGAGCTAGACGTTTTGTCTGGTGTCCCCCAAGGATCAGTATTAGGTCCATTTTTGTTTTTAGTTTATATGAATGACCTACCTAATTGCCTACCGTATAAAACAGCTATCTATGCTGATGACACTACCTTTATTACAAATGATCATAGTATACTTAACCTTAGTATCAAAAATAAAGAAATGTTAAATGCTTCCTCTTTATGGTTTAAAACAAATAGCTTGGTGTTAAATACGACAAAAACAGAAACTCACTTTTTCTACTTAAATAACCCACCATGCACCTTAAATAATCAGGATTATGTAAAATTGCTTGGCATATATTTAGATACAAAATTAAGCTGGTCAATTCATACCCAGGAACTATGTAAGAAACTTGCCCGTGTCTTATATCTATTGCGGAAATTAAAAAGGTCTGTAAGTGAAGAAATGATGATCTCTGTGTACTACGCTCTTTTCCATTCACACTTACTGTATGGAAATTTACTATGGGGAAACTCTACAGGGGCAAAGGAAGTCTTTAAATGGCAAAAGAAGGCTATACGTTGTATAAAAGGAGTACAGGATATGGAGTCATGTAGGGAATTCTTTAAGAAATACCGTATTATGACAGTGCCCTCTATAAATATTTATCATAGTTTAATGTACATAAAGGAAAACCTCCCCAGTTTTAGGTTGCGTTCTAATGTACATGACTATAATACAAGGCACAATCTGAATATAGAAATGCCATATGCTAGACTATGCAAGACTCAACAAAATTTTAAACATAATGGAATGAGATTATTCAATTTGCTACCAGCTTCTATACGTAATTTAGAAAACAAGCAGTTTGCTAAACACATTAATAATATATTAGTACGATATTGTATATATAGTGTCACGGAATTTGAAGAACACTTCCGTCAGGGCCTGTAAAATGTAAATGTCTACTCATAATGCATCACAGAGCTGTAAAATGGGTTTTTGTACATGACTTGTATTGTAATCAAAATAGAGTACTATTTTCCAATTGCATTCGCTGTAATAAAACATGTAGTGTAATTTGCAAACTGTATTGTTGTATGTGTAATATTTTAATATGTATTTTTAATTTTCTTTTCTTTTGTAATTTTTTATATTAGTATTTATATACTTATTATGACGAAGTCTATTGCAATCATGTTGTCTAATGACTAATAAAGTATTCTATTCTATTCTATTCTAATAAACTGGATGGTACCAACACCTTTGGACGACATACAGCCCCAAATCATTAATGACCCACCACCGTGTTTAACTGTTGGAACTGTGTTAATGTGATCATTGTTTTTATTTGATTTTCTCCAGACGATTGGGTCCCTAAACCGATGGGGGCAAGGTGCCAAAGTTGGGGGTGGCAAGAACAGTATATTTCTCTTTGTGGATAAGGTTTAGCATAGTGTGGGGGCTAAAGTGGCGAAAAGTGGGGGCAACTACCGCCGATCGCCCCCCTAATTGCCGCCAATGTATGGTAATATACCTAGAAGGTATAAAGCGGAAGAAATAAAAGGTTTCTTTTTGGAGGAAATAATGGTGAGGAGCACTAACAAGTGCAAGGAGATTAGTGATAATCCAATTTTTTTAAAGAAGATATGTTTCGAATTTTAATTTGAAATTTAAGTAAAGTTAAGATCTCTTTACAGCTAAGAATTGTGCAGTATGTTGTCGGATAAAAATAGACCACACTTTTATTATTAAATTATATAAACTTCGGTGACAACTTTAATCATGTCGCATTTTGTATGTTCCAACTGTGACAGATAAGGCACTCACCAGTCTCAAGTGTAGAACTAAGCCCCTTTCAAAAATTTGTTAAAAGAAGTTGTAGGCCCAAAGGCTTCAGAAACATTGTGCTCGCAATTAGGACAACTTCCCCCCCCCCCCCCCTTACAGCCCTGCTTGCTTTAGAAGTCGTGAGAGAATTCAACTCCAGGAAAAAGAGAAATACATCTTTATGATGAGTGAAATTATTAAATATAATTTTAATCAGTAATTTTCTAACACGTATCTACAGGGTGGGCGAAAAGTCCCTTTACATGTTAATAGCATAGTACAGTTAAACATGTAGATAAACATTGTTATGAATACAAAAACAATACAAAAACAGTATATTTTTTAATATTGTTGAGCAGATTGACTCTTTATTATTATTATTATTTATTATTAACATTATTGTTGTTCTGTTACAGATTGTTGAGATAAGAATTTCCCGCCATAAGCTGAGTCCTGCGCATGTCACGTTCACTTCGGTTAGTGTGGGAAGGACGTGGCAGAAGAACGTGGTCCACTACATTCACTCGAGAGTGAAACCATGTGGGATACAAGTGCTTTCACTGTTGAGGAGCGTTTGGTGGCTTCTGTGTGGGTTCACGAACGTCAGAACACAAAGAAGACAATGACAGACATTTTGAGAGACTTCGCTGGGCGGTTTGGAACGACCAACGTTATTCGCATGGGAGAAGGAAACCTTTGCGACGGGAAGTGCTCTCGATGCACCACGTAGCGGAAGGCCTACGACTCGCACCGAACACCGAAACTTGTGCTGCTGTGGCGGAATCAATTGAACGATAGCCGATGAAGTCAATCCGTAAGCGGTCTGCAGAAGTAGGCATCCCGCGATCGACTGTGCGAGACCAAATGCGGAAAGACTTGAACGTTTCATGTTTTCGGCCATCCTCGGTGAATGAGTTGAGTGATCGTGACTTGGAGCAACGTGAAATGCTGCTCGCACGCTTCCCGCATGCAAATGATCAAAAAAACGTTATGTTCTCTGACGAGTGTGCGATTTATCGTAGCTCACGAAATCGTAACGTCTTTTTTGGGCAAAAGACAATGAGGAAATCTAGTGCAATCCGCCGCATGTTATGATTTGGGCAGGGATAACGGCAGACCATCTGCTTGGATGGTCCTGTGAACCAGCACAGTTATCTTCACATGATTAACACGTGGTTGCTTCCAGAATTAACGGCAAGAGGAATAGCCGAATTCGTTACACTTCAACAAGACGGCGCTCCACCACATTTTGCTGTGAGTGTCCCCAAACGGCTAAATGAACTGTTTCCAAACCACTGGATTGGACGTGGATCATGAGACCTTCCAGCACCGTTCCCATGGCCTCCACGAAGCTCAGACCTCACCACACCGGGCAATGCACTATGGGAATAATAAAAGAAGACGTTCGTAAACGACGATACGTGAACGACGATCAACTGAAAGACGGAGTTCCCATGGCATTTAAAAGGCTCACCCCTGATATGCTGCAGCGGATGCACACAAGAACATGGCGACGCATCAACCTTTGCATCGAACATGGAGGAGTGCACACTGAACCTTGAACCTTTGTAACAATGTTAATATGTTATTCACAATAAATGTTAATGTTAACCAGGCATTGTTTATTCAAAATACATGTTGAAATTTAAAAAAATATATACTGTTTTGTATTCATAACAATGTTTATCTACATGTCTAACTGTACTATGCTATTAGCATGTAAAGGGACTTTTCGCCCACCCACGTAGAAATACATTTCGGAGGGGTCCGACCAAGTGTCTTCATAATAATAATAATAATAATAATAATAATAGAATAATTATATTTAAATTAAAACAATATTAATTAAATATGTACATTAATTAATATTATATTGTTATTATTACATGAATAGGTAAAGAGATGGTACAAGAACAGATACATAACAGCACTTATTCATTATCTAGCTTACGTCTAGTGAAGATCGTCAAAATTTGTATAAAAGCAAATACCCTGGCATGGAATTTAATGTCAAATAGATAAAAAAAATTGAATATTTATTGAATAGCAAAAAAGGAATTAGATCCAACTAACGAAAAGTAAAGTTCTTGATTAATATTTTATGCATATTAGTGTGCATAAATCTTTTGAACTCTACTTTAAAGCCGCATGAGCCAAATTACTTGCCTTCCAATAAGTTCGGCGGAAATAAATAATCATCGATTATATAACAAATGCTATACAAACTATATTTTGATTATTTAATGTTTTACTTGGTAAGTGTTTCGGGGAGGATCCGGACCCCTTGGATCCCCCAAATACGTCCTTGGTAATTGTTATTATATTATTATTATTATTTAAATTTGATAATATTTTCCCTGACATTTCTTTCGGAACATTTTGTACCGATTCACATTGAGATTTCAAATTTATAGAACGGATTGAGGCCTCGCATTCGAATCTCGCCCAGTAACAGGGTCCAGCGATATGTTGCTACGCCAATGCTTGTAAATGGTATTCTTTCAGATGACAAATGGATACGAAACAGAAAAATGTAAGAATATTCAGAAGCGAGGCCACGAATTTGTTTGGGGGGGGTGTCAATAATAATAATAATAATAATAATCGTTTATTTTAAGTGTTGAGCACAGTATAAAACCTAATACAGCACTTAGTCAAGTAAAAAAGTACAAAGGTACACGAATAAAATACATAAGCTGGAGAATAACATAGTGAGAGCAGCATATTTACACTTCAAGTTACAGTTTCAAACGAGATCTATTATATCTCTGATACTAATAATTGTTCATCATTGTGCAATTAACTGTGTATTGTTCTAATAATAATAATATTTATTTAAGTGATGATAACGATTAAACAACCAGGTACATCACTATGTCAAAGTTGGTTATACAAAATTAAAAAATTGAATACATAATTATAAAATATAACAGTGGATCCTACAATCTTATACATCATCATAAATCATCATAAATTCAAATTGTAGGTTTCAACGAGATGAGCTACTAAACCTCTGGCCTTATTTAGACATGTAAAAATTGAGATATACCTATGGGAATATCTGGGAATTTTATAAGCTATATTATTCAAAAAAATATTCACTGTCAACTTGGAAAGTTAAGATCTTCTGTACAAAATTTATCCTTTTCATTTTTCTTCTTTCTTGTAAGGTAAACATATTCAACTGTGTTAACCATTCAGAGTAATGTTGGTCATAGTAATTTTTTTATGCTTTGTGCATAATAACCTGATAAAACGTTTTTGAACTGATTCAAGTTTTTGAAGGTGACTGGTAGCTGTCAGAAACCATAATTGGTTAGCATATTCAAGAATAGTGTCACTATCGTTTTATACAGGAATATTAAGGTATCTTCCTTTTTAAAAACTTCCCATGAGAAAAATATATAACCAAGCATCTTCTTTGCTCTTTTGCAAATTTTTGAAATGTGCTCATCAAATATGAGAGAGGAGTCTATTAATATTCCTAAGTCTTTATGACTGACGCACCCTTCGATTTTATTTTGATAAATATACGTGTAATAGTTGGAGACTATATGATGAACTTTCTTAGTACATCTTAAAACTTTACACTTTTCCAAGTTAATTTCCATTTCATTAATCTTGCACCAATATACCAATCTATCGATATCAATATAATAATAATAATAATAATAATAATAATAATAATAAAATTATTAGTAGTAGTAGTAGTAGTAGTAGTAGCGGTAGTAATAGTAGTAGATAGAAGCCGGTGATAAAGCATTTGTGTTGGAACAAACGATTTGAAATTTTCAACACGTTCAATTTCACATTAGGAAGTAATGGAAAAGAAGCGCACAAACTGTATTTTTGAAATGCAGAAAATTCATGACAAATGCATTCCGAGTAAAATTATTTCTGAACACATAACATGTATAACTTTCATGAACATACAACATATTATGTTTTACACACATAACATGTATAACTTTCATGAACATACAACTTATTATGTTTTACACACATGTAACATGGAGGGACGTAAAAGATAAGAAAATACATGTAGCTATACAACCTGTTAACACTAATTGTGTACTTATTCAAAATTTTGGGCCTCCCCAATGGCGCAGTGGTAGCGTCGTTGCCTTGTAATCAAGGGGTCCCGGTTTCGATACCTGGCGGAGGAACATAGTGGTTCGGATTCCACTTTAAACTGTAGGTTCAGTACCAAGTAGCCGTACTGTGCATAAAGTAGACTTAAAACACCAAATCACTCACGCTCACTCACTTATTCAAAGTTTCTTTAATACAGGGTGGCGCGGAGCCGACTGACACATTTGATATGCTCATAGATGATGAAAGAAAGGAAGGAGAATAAGGAAAACTGTATGTAATGGTACATTGAAGTATGCAATTTTATTACTAACAACTTACAATATCATTTTTTGAAAATTGCATCAGACAGGTGGCCTCCTTTGGTATGAATGTATTGTTGCATACGTATCTGGAAGTTATCTCCGTAGTTCCTCATCAATAGCCATTACTTCCTCAACAATGGCTTCTTTCAGTTGTTGAAGAGTCGTAATATGCCTTCTGAACACACGGTCTTTCAAGAATCCCCAGAGACTGCTGGCGTGCCGAGCATTGTGGACTACGTTCACTCTCTGCAAGTTCTCGGGCGTACGCACTGTTGTTGGAGCTCCATGTTTCACATCCAATACACTGCCAGTTTCTTCAAATTTCTTCACCCAAGCCAATATGATATTCCGAGACGGTACGTTACCATGTCGGCTAACAATGAATTGTTTTCTGAACAATCGCAGCACTTTAACTACTGACTTCGTTTCGTAATAACTACGAACACAGAAAACGCGATGTTCAACTCTCCAACGGTCCTTTATGACTGTTGCTGTCTTCATATGAAATGGCATCCTATCCTCTTCTCATTTCCTCCTCAATCCACTTCAAACTATCGCGCATGCGTAATATATTCAAATTTCAAATGTGTCAGTCGGCTCCGCGCCACCCTGTACATACCTATATATATTATTTAAATACATTAGATAATCAATTCATCCACCTCATAATAAAAGCAACAGTAAAAATTATGTAAATTTTCTTTCAAATGTGCACGTTCCTTTTCCTTCAAGCAATTGTTCCTATATTTAAGACAAAATAAATTAATAATTAGTAGTAGGCTATTACTGTGGTAATTTACAATTCATTACACAAAATAATCATATTGCGAGCGAAGCGAGCAAGAACATATTTAGATACATTTTTTTGCAAACTGAAAACAATATTGATTTAATAGGGCGCAAATAATTTCACGGGCAGCCATAGCATTCTCTCTTTTACAACTTTTAACTTCTAGAGCGTTCGGCTCCCTAGGTCGACTCCCGTCGCCCCTTAGCTACAGTTCTGAACTTGATGAGAGCAAAAAAGCAGGCATTGCAAGAAAATTATTTGTATGAAATTTGAAATCGAGGGAGGCAATTTGCCCTCCCTAGAATTGATTTCCTTTCAAAGTTGGGGAACGGGGGGAAATGCCTTCTGCCCTACTGTGGTTGCGGCACTGCGAATAGGCAGCACGTCAGATGCTTATGTGCCGTTTTAAAAAAGTCTGCATTGTAATTGTTCTAGTTTTTAATTTTACTTTTCACTGATTTCTCCGTGAGCGCCATTGTTTTGTCGGCGATAACATTGCGTATCAGAAGAACATAGATAAGAAATGTGTTTCCTGGAACTGTGTCATGCAAATATTACATCAGTTTGCTGAGTGATCGTGACTCGTGCTTTTTTGTTGTTTGAATTTTTTTGTGTACATCGTTAGTGCATATAAAGACTGAATTATTAGGTAAATCTCCGTGTGATTATTTCAAGGCGAGTAGGCCAAGTTTACTGAGAATTAGATATTTTGCTGTGACGATGTTGAGACTTGTTTCTTTGGTTAACTGAAGAATGTTCTAAGCCAGAAACTGAATACATCCAAGGTAAGATAACATTGATTGATAATATTGACAGTAGTATTTAACTTAATCAAGCCAATGTTTTCTAAGAACAATCTAGAGATTTTGTAAATTTCAATTTGAATCATCATTGCTATATCTTGTGCATGTGTTATCTTATGCCTTTTTTCTAGATCTTTAGGTGAATCAAAAGGAATTAGGGAAGGTATTTTAAGGTGCAAAATTATGGTCGCGAAAGGGAAAAAATGTTCTGAAAATGTTTTAAAAAAGGTGCAAAAAAGTGTGCTGATAAAATGCCTTTATTCAATGCTCTGTTTTTCTGCGCCTTCTATAGGCTATATAAGGCGCGCGGACCGCATAGAGAACTGTGGTTCTGCCGAATAGGCTTTGTTGAAGTTTGTGTTTTCTCTCGCGGGTTTTGCTACATTATTCGATGATTATATTATACCATTTTATAGCTCTCGTTCTGCTCTACAAAATAAGACTATAGGGTTTTATGTAGCTGCTTAAGAAGAGTGAAAATCATTTATTTCTCTGTCCATTTTTTTAAACAAAATATGAAAGGAAAGGAAGGACAAAGGTGGTGAAGCATCAATTGGGGGGGGGGGGGTAAAAAGGGGATAAATGTGCTAATATCACGAAAAGGTGCAACAAAGTGTGTTCATTTTACTTGATTTCATGTCCTAAAATACATATCTCAAACGATAGCTATGAAAACATATATTTTTGAATAGATGCTGCACCTAAAAATCCGTTTGAAAAAAACAACAACTTTACTTAGGACTCGATTTAGGCTTGGCAACGCATATAGTCATCATTTCCTGGACGCCGGCATTATCAATAGTTTTATTTTTTTTCTTCTTATTTTTGTCGCTTTTCTGCCTCCTTATGCTAGTTGGGACTGTGAGGATGAATGGCAAACAGATGAAGTTAAGGGAGTGACATTCACAAAGAAATACACGAGGCTCGAACCCGGAACCTTCGCTGAAAAGATAATGAGTCCTTCAACGAACGCCCTCAACATTATTGATGTCATTATCATTTAAGTTTATATTTAATTGTTTATATTCCACTTAAAACTTGCTTTATAGTAATGATCATTCTTTACTCAGATAAATTTAATAACCCAATTATTAAGCTAATTAATGATCTATATCTTCACGCCCTCTGTGTGTTTTCATGGCACAAGGGAAGGGGGCGTCAAATTTTTCTAACCTAATTTAAAGTTACAATTTTTTAACTAATATAACTTGCAGCTACTGTAGTAACGATAATTTATTTTTATTTCATTTTGTTTAAGATTTACGTTTCTATCACGATCAATAACTGGCAGTAACTAACTAATTTATGAATTTGGAAGTTTTTCATGTTCCAATAATTTTATATCCTTTAAAAACGTCTACGTTAGTCATAATTCTGTGATTGGATCTTGTGTCTTTGAGTTTTGTACAGGCCATTTAATACCATCTTTGAACACTGCTAAAGTTGGCTCAAGAAAAATGTAAACACGTATTGTTAGCAAATTAAATTGACAGGTGGGATAAATTGATCAAAATATATGAAAGTAAACCTTTACTAAACGAATTTAGTTTTTAGTAAGTATGATTACCTTTAAGAAACATGGCTACATTGCCTAATTATGAGACCTGATGGAATGTGATAATGGCGTATAATCAAGGTATTTTCAATCATTAGTATCTCGTTTCACTGAACATTTGTTTGCTGTTTATGTTTAGTGTTTCCAAAAGTAATAACTTTAAGAAAAAATTACACTTTGAACTTAATTTCAGGTAGAACGGTGATCTCGAAACGGTCGAAATCATGGAAGTACCATTTTCTACCTGTCTTCTTGTGTCGATATTCCTTGTTTTTGTAATTTACAAGTACCTTACAAGGACTTACGGACACTGGAAAAAGAAGGGAGTACCTTATTTGGAACCGCAATTCTTCTTCGGAAATTTGAAACCCAGGATTTTGCTTCGCGTATCTGAGAATGAATTTTCGAAAAGGTTGTATCAAGAACATGCTGGAAAAAGATACATAGGAATTTATAGCGGTTTGACTCCAGTTTTGTTTGTTAGAGACCCTGACTTAATCAAACACATCATGGTGAAGGATTTTGAGTATTTCGTTGACCGCGAAGTACGTCTGGCAAACACTAGTAAATATTTCGATAATAATCTTCTGAGGCTGAAGGGTGAAATGTGGAAAAGTGTGAGAACTTTATTGACGCCAACCTTCACATCGAAGAAGATGAAGATGATGAGCGGCTTAGTGACCGTGTGCGGTGAACAAATGGTGAATTATCTCCAGAACATTTCCCACAAGAGCGAGCATGAGATGAAGTCTTTCTTCACCAGATACACCCTTGATGTCATAGCCACTTGCGCTTTTGGGGTTCAGTGTGACTCGTTGAAGAACCCTGAAGCAGAATTTCTTAAGATTGCCATCAACTTCTTAGATTCTAGCAAAATGAACAGACTGCTAATATTCCTTCTGACGTACCTAAGAGTGAAACGCGTTTGGGGTTTGCCAGTCAGGTTTCTGAATAAAAAGACTGAGGAGTTTCTGGATGAAGTTCTCACATCGACAAGGGCGTACCGCGACCAACACAATGTGAGGAGAGATGATTTCTTCCAGCTTCTACTGGACTCCAGGAAAGGGATTTTGGAATTGGATGACAATGAAAAATTACAGGATAATTTTGAGAAGGATGCAGAGTTGCAGATAAAAGAAAGCAAGGACGAGCTGTCGAAAGGTAAGTTTCTTTTTTCTTTTTCCAATTTTATTCTAATTAGGAATATAGCTACAGGGGGTTCTAAAAATGTTCCTCCTGACTATGATACGCACGACACAACAAATTATTATGTTTCACACAGGGCCAGACAGGACTAACCTATTGTTTTTGAGAATTTCACTTACATAACAAATTGCCTACTCACCTTTTTACGTTTACGAGAAAGTGAATGCTACCTCTCACACGGCGACTCGACTTTTGTTAGTAAGTTCACGTATCAGTCGTTTCTGGATTCATTCTTATCATAATACAGGGTGTCCGTGCTAGAAGTATACATAAATAACTGCTTATAATGCGAAAACTGCTCTTTGTATTGTCTCGTAGTGAAGCTCAGTCGATTGACCATCGATCCAAGATTTCAGTAGTCCACTTGGACGATCAAGCGTGCTGTTGAGTCACGCATGCGCAGAAACTACCTGGCCACCGAGATCCCCAGATTTGTCATCAGTTAGACTTTTTTGGATGGGGCTTCTTTAAAGATGTTGTGCACAATGGAAAGTTCACGATTTTAGTGATTTGAGACAGCGTATAGTTGCGATTAAAACGCTTTAAATGCTGGTCAACACTTGTCGAGTGCTTCACTACTCGTTTGGATATGTGTCGAGCTACAAATTGTGCTAACATTGAGGTGTACCAACGTACATACATAAAAACCTTCTGACTTACTTTGTACATAACCAGGACAAGAAAGTTAATAAACTTTACACATGCTAAAATATATGTGTGTAGTTTTGTATACCTATAGCCCGGACATTCTGTATAGCAGAGGCTCAAACACGGATTTTTGACTGAGAGACGGGAGTACCAGGATAAACATGTCAATAATAATAATAATAATAATAATAATGGCATTATTATCATTATTATTAGTAGTAGTGGTGGTAGTGGTGATGGTAGTAGAGTAGTATCAAAGACGTTGTTATCCTCCTAAAATACGCAAAAAATAGGTAGAAGTCGGTGCTAAAGCATTTGTGTTGGAACACGATTTAAAATGATTTTTAAACACGTTCAATTTCACATTCAATTCAATTCTATTCAAATTTTCTTTATTGAACGGCGAGGTTTAGCCTGTGGCTGTTCTCCCACCTAACCCCTAATAATGGAAAAGAAGCAAACAAACTGTATTTTTGAAAGACAGCAAATGCATGATAAATGCGTTCCGAATATAATTATTTTTATACATATGACATTTATAACTTTCATGTGCAACATATAGGTACTTTACACATATGGAACATGGAGTGACGTAAAATAAAAATACACATGCAATATGTTAACATTATATTGTGTACGTATTCAAAGTTTCTTTAATACATACACACACACACACAGATATATATATATATGTAACATATTATTATTTAAATACATTACATAATCAATTCATCCGCCTCATAACAAACCAACAGGTAAAATTTTATAAATTGTCTCTCAAATGTGCACGTTCCTTTTCCTCCACACAATTGTTCATGCATTTAAGACAAAACAGTATAGCAGCAAGAGTCTGAAGTACATATTTGGTATTACTTCTCCCTCTGGCCGCTCTGAACTTGATGAGACTAGAAGAAAAGCAGATATTGCGAGCAAAGCGAGAAAGAACATTTTAATCTTTTTGGCTCGAAGAGTGTTTTATATATATAGTCACTCCATATCTTAGATGTCTAAATCTTTTTATTTTGAAGCTAGAAACAAACTTTCTATTGATGGACATTTTCAAATCGGTTTAGTGGAATAATTCTTCAGAATTTTGAAGTTAGGATTGCGCCCTACCCACAGCAACCAATCACCAAATTAGAAGTTCTACTTGAGGCGATAACAATTTCGTGCAATCCTTCCATCCATAGGATTGTTTTATCGTTTTATGATGTTGTATGGTTATCTCCCGATAACAGCTACCGATAATGCATATTAGGTCATAGGCATAGATTTATCTTGATTTCTGGGAGAGCCAAGGTGAATACAGCTACGTGAGTTTAAGCGTGGAAAATGAGGTCTGTAACTGTCGGGTAGCGATAGTGCGTGCGGTGTTGCCACGTTCAATGCTAATCGCCAATCCGTTCAATATTAATCTGTATAAAATCGGTTTTGCAATGCGAGTTTACAGTGTTAATGGGATTTAAAAATAGCTGCCAGAAGCTTCGAAACAAGACCAAGATCGTATTTGTAGAACTACATAATAAAGAAAAAGTAGTTTCACAAAATTGGCATTTTTTGGCCGATTTAGAAATCTGAAAACTAAGAACTGTATTTAAAACCTTTCTACCTGCACCACATTTACATTTCATCACGGTCGAATGACAATTTTTTTGATTATAAAGTTTCAAAGAGAGCGGTCGTTTAGAAAACACAAAAAAACAACCCTTTCTTTGTATAAAATTGAAGGCACACTCATAAAAAAATTGCTTATCATAGATTAACGCAGAATTGAATGAGTTAAATTTTGATGTAACTCGCTTTTAGGTAAGTCTACTGATAAATTTCTAATTGGTGTCCAAGTCCCTTTCACCTTAACATCCAGAGAAGAAAAATAGTTAGAAATAGAGTTGCCAAATTTATCTCATCCCCCACGTTACAATTGTTTAAGTTATCAATATATGCATCATAAAGTAACTGTAAAATTAACTATTGAAAACGTTACTTCCATTACAAAATGTACTTAGATTCAAAAATTCTGGAAAAGGTAACACTTACTTCCAAACAGTGGTGCAGAGATTGCAATTTCAATTTATCGTCAGGGGGGTTCTTGGGGGACGCAATCTGTAGAAAATGGTACAAATGAAATATCATGAGTTTCTTCCACTTCTACCTAATAAAACCGGATAAATCTTTAGTTTGTCAAGTCAGGTATATTAAGTCTAAAACATTGTGTGTTCATACACCGGTACACGGCTGTAATAGAGCGTGTTTCACTCGCTCTCGGTCCCTGATTTTCGCTTATAAAAATCAAACTATTTGTCATAATGTAATGAAATTTGCTGCGGACATACAATGGTGTATGAGAAGCTTGGTGATGTCATTGGAAAGGGTGCCACAGTATCACTAGTCCTTGTGCGGTCATGCGCGTGCGTCTGGGCGATTCTGTCGTTAAATGGCAATCGTACGGGTGTGTGCTTTCAGTCTGAGTTCTTGGCGCTGCTGTTATGACTCACCTGTTAGAGCTTCGTGTTTGTTCGTGTTCGGTTGAAAGTTCGTGCTTGCAAGCAGTGGTTCGTCATTAGAGTACAGTAACAAAACAGTACAGTATGAATTAGTACTCTGTGGAACAGTAGGTGTTTCTCATTCACACGTAGGCTACTGAAAAGCAGAGTCCATAAAGGCATGCCAGCAACAACGTATTGCTGAGTTTGGGGTCCGGAAACCGTCTGCAAAGTTTTCCAATCAATATTTAGTGAAGAAACTGTAGAGGCGAGTGCATGCATGCATTGGTGCTAATGGCGACTACTTCGAACACTCTCTGTGACTTCACCATGTTTCTCAACAATGTATATTCGTAGCAAATTTCATTACATTTTGATTTTTATAAGCGAAAATCCGGGGTCGAGAGAGAGTGAAACATCCTGTATAAAAATCTCACACTTTGCAATCATCACTAGTAGCAACAGTCAGATGTGTACATGTTCAAAAGTTTAATATTTAATAGATGTAAAGGAAACAAGCAGCAATGCTTCCATGCATATCAGAACCCGATGTCATTTGGTTCTCACCAAGCTTGTAAGTCTAGAAACACAAATGTTTCCGAATATTCACAAATTTAACATATCTTTCACTTTCATTTTAGCATTCACAGATGACATATTGATGGCTCAAGCTTTTCTATTTTTGATTGCTGGTTTCGATACGTCGAGCATTCTGTTGACTTTTGCGAGCTATGAACTTGCCTTGCATCCTGAAATCCAGGAACGTCTGAGGGAGGAAGTCCTGAGGGTTCTATCGAAGCATGAAGGGCAATGCACCTACGAGGCTATCCAGGAGATGACATATATGGACATGGTGTTAAGTGGTGAGTATTGTCCAAGTGGAATAAAATACGCTTAAAATGAAACGTACAGTGGGATCTATGAGTATTATTATCCATGACTATTTCCATTAATTTTTCTCTTAAAACCTATGTGTTTTCAAGCGATGGAGTTCTATGTATGCTGGTGCAGAAGTTGTCAACAGCTTGTTTTGAGTTTTCTTTTAATTCTTGAAGCTCTAGTTGGGTCTAAGTCTAAGTGCACGAACATGGTGATGGACAATTTGCACGATAATACTCATTGATCCCACTATGTAGATTCATAAATCTGGTAGGTCCCGGATTCGATACCCGGTGGAGGCACATAGTGGTTCGGATCACACTTTAAACTGTAGGTCCAGTCCCGATTAGCCTTATTGTGCATGAAGTGGACTTAAAACACCACCAGTAAAAGGCAATGTGTGTGTTGCGGAAAACAAAATCTCCTGACGTCCCTAGATTTCTTTATGTGGGTTTGCGTGAAGGACATCGTCTACAAAAGGAAAGTTACGGCCTTGGTGGAATTGAAGTCCAGGATCGAGGAGGCTGTGGCATCAATCACAGTGGAGTGAATTCATCAAGAGACTTGATATTGTGAAAGGCACTCAGGGTGGCCTTGTAGAGGTTTATTAATAATGAGAACTATGTTCACTAAAATTCTTTGAGTCAATGAGTACAATGTCATATCTGTTGTTTCCGATAAACTTTTTGCACTAAAGATGTTTTGATGTGTTATGAGGTGAATTATTTATGGACACCCTGCACATTAGACACACGTTTTCCGCAGAGGTACAAAATTTGTCTTCTGTTCAAACTCAATACGTAACTAAAAGCATTGAATTTACTTTCAAGATATAAGTATATATGTGTACATGGACATGATTCCTGCATTGTTTACAGAAACCTTAAGGAAGCATCCTCCAGTAGCAAAACTCGGCAGGGAGTGCACCCAGCGATATGTGATTCCAGGGACAAATGTAACACTAGAAAAGGGCGATTCTGTTTGGATTCCAGTGGTAGGCTTCCATTACGACGAGAAGTTTTATCCGGAACCACATCGATTCGATCCCGACAGATTTCTTCCGGAAAATAAAGCCAAGAGGCACCCATACGCTTACATCCCATTCGGAGGTGGTCCCAGGAACTGCATAGGTAACCATGTTTCTTTTATTCTGATAGAATAATCCTTTCTTTCTAACTAACTTACTAACTCTTTATCCATCTTAAACTCGAAGGTTTATGGCTGCAGCAACACAAGCCTTCCATCTGTCCTCTCCTGGGCAAGATCAGTCCAATCTTTTCCATCCTTACCGATTTCCTTTATGTCCATTACAACGTTTTCCATCCATCTTCGTCTTCACCTTTCTACTAGTCTCTTACCATCAGGTTTCCCAACAAGAATCCCGTAAATTCTTCTTTCCTCTCCCATTTGTGCCGCATGACCTGTCCATCTAAGTCTTCTCCATTTAATCAATCTAATACTATCTGGAGAGGAATACAAATTATGTAGTTCTAATTATGTAACCTTCTCCACTCACCTGTCTCCTCATCCCTTTTAGGTCCAAAGGATTTTAAGGATTTTATTTTCAAATACTCTCAATTTATGTTCCTCTTTCAATGTAAGAGACCAAGTTTCGCAACCATATAATACTGCAGGCAAAATTACTGTTTTGTATATTTTATCTTTTAGTTTCTTAAATATTATACAAGAAGATTTAATATCATTTTGATTTGTTAGTATTACTCCTAAGTACTTGACTCTGGAAACTGATTCAAACGAGTTGTTATCAATAATAGTATACCGTCGTGGTTAATGCCATTGCCTTGCAATCAAGACAATAGTATCGTAACAGTCCATGAAATCATCGAATATGATAAGTGCAAAGAACTCTAAAATTCCAGATATTTAGTCATCACCTTTTGATGTCAGGAAATTGTTACAACCACGTAAGGAATGTCTTGTCAGACATTGCCAGGCTTCCTTGATCGCCAGCATTGTAAATAGGCGTAAACAATATGCAATCAAGGAAGAGAGGCCAGAGGTTAAATTCAATCGAACATAAATTTTAAATTATGTTTTGAGGGCACAGCCGTGAAAACGCTCTTTTATTAGAATTGAGGGGCCAAAAGCCTTGTTCCTACAAAAAAAAACTACCTCACTGTTGTGAAATCTATCAATGCGTACGAAAGAAGGGTTACCTGGAGAGGTCCGGATGACTCGAAAATCCAATTTATGTGTACATTTAGTGTAATTTTAGTTGTAATCACATACACGTCATACCTCACACGCGAAAATGGAACTCATATGCATTCCAAGTAAAGGAAAGCTAAGTGTAAACAAAATTCACGGTTCTCCTCAAACTAAAACTACACACACGCTTGCGTATTGAATGCAATATACCGGAAGTTTCAGAAGTAATTGAGGGGTTACAAAAATGTATTGCAAGTAAACATTAATGGAACCAGACAAGAACGATCAAGGAACGCAAACAGCTTGTGCGTGTATGTTTTGTTAACCTCAGAGTTCACATCCCTGCTGCTAAGCAACACTCAAATCAGCCTCATCACTCAGTGTTTTGTGCACTATTTTGGTCGTCAAGATCACCAGACTTTACACCGTGTGACTTCTTTTTGTGAGGTTTCATCAAAGACAGGGATTTCGCTTCACCGATGCCGAGTGATATCGTAGCCCTAAGGAAGCATATCATCGCAGCGATAGACACTATCGAAGGGCTCATGTTGATGCGAGTGTGGCAAGAACTAGACTATTAAATTAACGTAAGTTCAATGATTTACTTGCAATACATTTTTGTATTCCCCCTATTATTTCTGAAACACCCGATATTTAGGCCATACAAATATTGGATAGCATATGAAACGCTTTCGGGACATTAGAATGAACTTTTGCAGTCTTACGAAAGTATTCTACAATGTTAGTCTTCCTTCAGTTAGTATAAGTATGGCTCGTGTCAGCAACAAGGAATTTGATAGTCAACAAAGTGGCACAGTCCAATTACACAAGAAATAGGTCCCCATCCTTCGGATGCTTGGAACTTCCATCGGATTGAAAAGAAAAATATCATCTTTGTTTTAAGAGGTTAATATTGCTCAGTAATGGATTATGATCCCTCTATACTAAATTTGTAAGTTAAAATATTAGAGAGGACAACTGCTCCATCCTTGCCCCGGTGATCACGCCTATTCCGGTGAACAAAGATATGGCACTGTACAGGTAGCATCTCCCTACTGTGCTAATGAAACGAATATCGTATATTTCTTTAGTTGAGATTTCTATCATTGAGTTTCATGAATTGTTGATGATGAAAAGAAAATCGCCCTTGCCTGAATAAGGTTTCCAACCCTTTATCATGGCCTTGTACAAAGGTTGGGTGTTGAAAGGTCTATACACATCCCGTTGGTCTAGTGAACATTTTACAATCATTTTATAATAATAAGGTCCAGAACACAAAAACTAATAAACACAGAAGGTTTCTAAATATTTTATGAATTGCTTAGTACATAACTTTAAGATATAGATTCATGTGTATTTATTTATTTACATATGTACATACATACATACATATTGGAGTAATATATACGTACATATATATACACACACACATACAGAGTATATCATAAGTAATAGCGCAAACTGACACAGTTAAAAGTACACGATAATAGAAGCAAAAAAGTCTCAGTAAACATGGGTCTGCAAACGAGCCGTTTTCGAAATAATTGCGAATGTGTGCTTACAAGCCGCTACTGCCTTCATTGTTTGTAAACACCATCCTAGTTGGTAAAATGCTAATAATCTGTGCGAATGTGTGGTTTCAAGCCGTCACTGATTGAATTTTGTAAACACAGAGTGCTTTACTTCTTGCGCGTTCCGAGGTTTGTTCTTTGTTTACAAAACAGAACATTTCCGAGATGTGGCGTTGTAATCAAACAGGATGGATACAATCAGCACAGAGAATTATACATACTTGTGCCCAATTCCGAAATGAACCTGGGGTGTTCGAAAGAATTCAAAACTCAATGCGGAATCGCGTACAGTATTGCATCCAAATGCAAGAACGACACCTTGAACACCTCCTTTAACAGGTACGAGTGTACAGTAATTGTAACATGTAACATAGTAACGTTTGTTAAAGTAAGTAGAATGTTCAATAAAAGCAATGAGATCTTCAATGACTTTTCTTACTGTATTATTAGCATTTTACTAACTAGGACGACGTTTACAAACAATGAAGTCAGTGGCGGCTTGTAACCACACACTCGCAATTATCTCGAAAACGGCTCGTTTGCTTCTATTGTTTCCCCCTTCCCTTATTTTATTATTTTAGTACTGGGATGTAAGTAAGAAAAGGTACTAGCGAGAGGTTGTGTAACAAGGCTCAGACCTTTATAATTTCGGAGTGACGTATCCGTCCTCCAGGTACATACTTGCGCTCTAGCTTCTTCGATGTTGACTCGCACACTCCAAATCCAATACTGATCTCGAAATTTCCTTCCGATCTTCTCAGATCGGTTCGGTTGCTTCGCTATACAAATTCCAATACCTGTCGCTTCATATCCGTCTGTTAGGCTGGTACTTTCCACGGACGAGGCAAGTAATGGAATTTGTAAGGTCTGCATTCCAAACCGACGAGAACATCCTGTCTCCGTAATGTTTCGTTTCAAGTACACCTTCTAATTTTTACCTACAAGTCAACACTATTATCGGGTACTTTCAACTGTGTCAGTTTTCGCTATAACTTAAGATACACCCTGTTTTTATGTGTGTGTGTGTGTATATATATATATATATAAACTGAAAATCCAACAAATAAATATTAAATGTAACAAGAATAATTGTACATATTGTAATGAAACCGCATGAATAGCAATTTCAGAATTATTATTTGGGTTAAATTGATTACAAGAATTGGAATTAAACCAATATTTTTTTCACAGTATTTGAGAAATAGTATTTGACGGTAACCTCGTTAGTAATAGACCCTATTATTGATAACTATAAATATTTTCATGACTTTCTATAACTGAAAATTGAATCCCTTCCACCTGTTATGTACAGATATGAGGAAACCGGTAATAACAATGGGACACGTAGATTCTGAAATACCCGCTTCTCTGGATCCGTCATGTGTGTTGCCTATATCTACGGCGGTAGAAGTAGCCATTGAAAATTTCCCATAAAGATCCATTGATCACCGTATAGTTAGGCAACATACATGACGTATTACAGGGAGGCGAGTATTTCAGTATCTGGGGTCCCATTTTTATTGCTGGTCACTGTACGGCCATGACTTTATCCCTGTGTTTGTTAATGCCAAGATTTTTTTTTATTATTGTATTGCAGAACGAACAATGTTGCCAATATGGTATGGCACTGTACATGAAAAGAGAATAGTAGAATTTTTCCATGTTGGAGAAAATTCTTTAGGAAGATCATTATGTGACAGGATTCTGCAAATTTATATTTTATTATTGCATATTACTATTATATTGCATGTAGCCTACACTATGTAGCCAGAACTCACCGAACATCCAGTGCTGTTCATTCCAAAGACACCAGCCAGGTAACTAATAATAATGTTAAACTTCCCTTCGCTATTATTACAGCATTTACTCTTCTGGGCAGGCTTTGTACTAAGTTCTGGTAGTCTGGTCGTCCTGTAGCCTCGTGAATAGTTCATGGATGATTTTCGGTCGAGTGGGTCTGGCACGCAACCTACGCTCTGGTTCATCCCAGTCGGGTCTTTGAGCAGGCCAGCTAAGCACATTCACCTGATTGTCCTCAAACCACGATGCAATGGACCCTGCTTTATGGGCAGGGGCATTATCGTGCTGATAGAGAAAAGGGCCCATTCCAAACTGCTGTTCCAGTGTGGGCAGCATGCTATTGTCTAAAATGTCATCACAAACCTCACTGTTCATGTTGCCATTGACCAAAACTAATCGCCAGAGCCCAACCAGGAAAAACAGCCCCAGACCATGACACTACCACCACGTTCACTTGGTGTCCAGTTACTTTTGGCTATGTAGTGTATACACCAATGTTTTGAATGAAACTTGAATTTTCATTTACATCTTCGTTTCGTTTCTGTTTTCAGGAAAGCGGTTTGCTTTGATGAGCTCGAAGATTGGTTTAGCTTGCCTTCTTAAAGATCACAAAGTGGTCCCTTGCAGGAGGACTGAAGTTCCTATCAAGTACGACGAGAGGGCACTTCTTTTGAAGTCAAAGAACGGAACTTGGTTGTCCCTGGAAAAATTGTGATAGAAACGTTGTGAAGTAATCTGAAACTCAAATACGGGTCCTAGTATTAAAGTTAAATAAATCTTACAATGCTTTTTTCCTCTTTTTTTTAGTTCCCAAAAATCACGACCCCTAAGAAACGGCATGATTCAATCTGGCTGCCTTCGGAACTTAATGCCCGACTTAGAGCTCTACTAGGTTACAATGGGAATTAATCTTTAAAATGTGACTCACTAGTTGCTTTCCAACTGGCTAGAAAACTGACTTGCTAACTAGATGGTATCGCCACGCTTTCACGTTATCACCTCGCCCCCTCTTCCTGCCGAAACCGCAACGCGTGCCAAGGTTGACAGTCGAAAGCGTTGCCCCATCTTTTCTCCTTCCCGTCTATACCCTGTCCCAGCTAACTGTGAAGCAGGGCCTCGCATAGCGGTAAAGGAGGAGGAGCGAAATTGAGTGGTGAAAGCGCAGCGTTGCCAACCGTACGATCCTGAACGGACGTGAACTTTGTTTGGTTTGTTGTTTTAAGTTCACTTTATACACGGAAAGGCTAATCGGGACTGGGCCTACAGTTTTAAGTGGTATCCAAACCAATGTGCTATGTGCCTCCACCGGGTATCGAAACCGGAAGACCCTCATTACAAGGCGACCACGTTACCATTACAAATCGAGGAGGGCCGTATGAACTATATAAACCAACAGGGAAAGTGAAGAAGTCTGTGTAAAAGACATTATTATTTGATTCTCAACCTGGACCTAATTCTTCAGATACAATATTTTAATACGATAGAGAGAACTGCATCAGCTTTGATTGCTGATGCTTAGAAAGTCGATCTTTTTGCTCTTGGGTTGTTGTTTACAGAGGCAACAGCGGCTCTGTTTGGTGCCAAAACTTGGGGCGCAAGGACAGTTTACTCTTTCTTGGCAGACAAGTCACCGTACAGAGGTATATTTACCATTTTACTCTGAGTGTGAATTTCTTGTATTTTTTTTTATTTTGTTCATATAACGATTGTTTGCAGATGTGCCTCATTCGTTATATAAGGACAGTACGTGGCAAATTAGATATTTTAAGTCAAGTGATTACAACCACAAATTACCCGATTCGAGGACATTTAGGTGACCTTAACTTCGATTCCACACATCTGTGTGTGTGCGTGTGTGGTACCCCCCTTAACAGACCAACCTAGCTACGTCCCTGCCATACCCTGAGGTACCTCATGCTGTGCTGATGTCCTACCTAAGCCGAGCAGGTAGCATAAGTTTATGAAATTATGCCATTGTGAGAAAGGTAATGTAATAATATTACATATTATGTAAGATATATTAATTCGAAGTCGCAAAAATTTCTATTAGATACAATTTTGTGTCAATCACAGTTACAGATTTCTGTTCATTTCACAAAGACTTGACATGTCAGTAGCACAGTTTTCACTTTATCACTGTAAAACTAAGTTCTGTACACTATAAATTATTTATGAATATTGAAAGTAACTACGTTCTCAGAGAATAGCAATTCTCTTTTCCAATTTGGTACGATTTTTGAAAGTTAGAGAGATTTGGAAGAAAACTCTAAGCGACAAAGTGCCTGGCTCCACTTGGCTTTAAGCAAAACGCACAAGATGGTTAAATATATTCTCTTCCAGCTTATCTCTGGAGCAGGCGAAGGAAAACGAAAACAAGTCTCTGCGCAAGTAGTGACGAGAGACGTCTCCACCAATCAACAAGTGAGAGGAACGACATTCTTGGAGAGCGGGGGGGGGGGGGGGTGAGCAGTTAAACATAAGTTGGTATGTAAGTAACCATCAAGTGTGTCTTGATCTACGTTCTCTTCTTCCCATATCCATCCCAACCAGATCTCGAACAATTTGCCTTCCTTCGCCCATTTCTCTCTCCTTACCTGTTACCATACAGAATTTTGTTCAGTTTGTTAAAGAGGTCGGCAAAATAATATTATAAGATGTGTTCTTGTTTTGGTGGCCATGACTGATAAGAAATATCAAATGGTCATTCTCATTTTCTCAATATTTTATCGTAGGCACCCTAGTAAAATAACTCTATTCTCAGTTTCCAAAGAACTAACTAACTAACTCTCTAGCCTTCTTAAACCCGAAGGTTCATGGCTGCAGCAACACAGGCCTTCCATCTGTCCCTATCTTGAGCAAGATCTATATACTCTTTTCCATCCCTACCGATTTCCCTTAGGTCCATCTCAACGTTGTCCCTCCATCTTCGTCTTGGCCTTCCTACTGGTCTCTTACCATCAGGTTTCCCAACAAGAATCCTGTAAACTCCTCTATTCTCTCCCATTCGTGCCGCATGGCCTGCCCACCTAAGTCTTCTTGATTTAATTATTCTAATAATATCTGGACATGAATACAAATTATGTAGTTCTAAATTATGTAACCTTCTCCACTCACCTGTCTCCTCATCCCTTTTAGGTCCAAAGATTTTCCTACGGATCTTATTTTCAAATACTCTCAATTTATGTTCCTCTTTCAATGTAAGGGACCAAGTTTCACATCCATATAATACTACAGGCAAAATTACGGTTTTGTATATTTTAACTTTTAGTTTCTTAGATATTAAACGAGAAGACAAAAGTTTATGAAGAGAGAAGTAACATGCATTTCCTGAATTAAGCCTACCTTTTATTTCCTCTTTAATATAATTTTCATTTGTTAATATTACTCCTAAGTATTTGAATTTGGAAACTGGTTCAAACGAGTTGTTATCAATAATTAGATTTTGATTATTACCACCTAACACTTGGTTTCGGCCTGTAAGCATATATTTAGTTTTCTCTTTGTTAACTTCCAAACCTATCTCTTTAGCAGTTTTGAAAAATATTTTAGCATTATTCTTAATTGTATTCACATCATCCCCCAGTAAGTATACATCATCTGCATATGCTAACAACTGAGTCACACCATTTAATTTTAGTCCTTCTTTAGTTTCGTTTACCTTCCTAACAGCATATTCTAAGGCAAAATTAAAGAGCAATGGAGATAATGCATCTCCTTGTTTTAACCCATCATGAATTGTAAATTTCTCAGACATATTAATACCCACACGAATTTTACTTTCTGTTTCACTGGTGCATATTTTTATCATACTAACAAGCTTCTTAGGTATTCCAAACTCTACTAATATATTATATAATTTATCTCTTTTGACCGAATCATATGCTTTTTTGAAATCAATGAATAGCTGATGGACATTTTGATTATATTCCCACTTTTTTTCAAGTGTCTGTCTGATGTGAAAAATTTGATCTGAAGTTGATCTGTTATGTTTAAATCCACATTGATAATCACCTATAATTTCATTAGCATATGGGGTTAGTCTTGTTAAAAGAATGTTAGATAATATTTTATATGTTGTTGAGGGTAGAGAAATTCCACGGTAACTATTGCAGTTCATTTTATCACATTTTTTAAACACAGGAACAATTATGGATTGTTTCCACTGTTGAGGGATTTCTTCTTTATTCCATATTAAACAAATTA
This sequence comes from Lepisma saccharinum, assembly GCF_977018435.1. NCBI lineage: Eukaryota > Metazoa > Arthropoda > Insecta > Zygentoma > Lepismatidae > Lepisma > Lepisma saccharinum. Next base: position 10,383,561 of record NC_139251.1, on the reverse strand, counting down.
ATTTATGAATTTGACATATTAATGAATTTCCACCATATTTAATTAACTCAGCTGGTATTAAATCAATGCCAGGTGCTTTGTTATTCTTTAGCCTTTTAATAGCATCTTTAACTTCAGTCAAGTTAGGTTCTGGAACTAAAGGTTCTGCTGTGTGTACTTCATTCACTTCAGATTTATCTCCTACATGGACATTTAAAAGGTCATTAAAGTAGTTCTTCAATCTATTTAGAATATCGCTTGGGTCAGCAAGAAAATCACCGTCTTTATCTTTTATCAAGTTTACTTTAGGTTGCCACTCCTTTCTAAACTCATTTACACCTTTATATAAATCTCTGATATTTTTATTTTTGCTGTTTGTTTCAATTTCGTTAATTTTGCTTTTCAAGTAATCTCTTTTTTTACTTCTAAACGTGTGGTTAACTTCTCGCTTTATTCTATTATAATTGTTTAGATTTGTATCATCAGAGTTATTTAACCACCTAAGTCTAGCCTGATTTCTTATTTCTATTAGATTGTGACATTCATTATCAAACCATGGCTTACTTTTTCTTGGTTTATGGTATCCTATACTTTCTTTAGCTGCTGATTCTATTGCATTACGTATGTGCTCCCAATTCTTATTTACGTCTGTTTCATTTATATTTTCATCATCATTTAAATCCTGCAAAACATCAAATCTATTTGACAGTTTAATTTGGTAATCTTTCTTAATTCTTTCATCAGTAAACTTTCCTGTATCAAATTTTAGAACTTTTAGATTTTGTTGCTTATGAATTATCACTGAGAGTCTTTCTCTTAATTTAGCAATTACTAAATAATGGTCACTGGCACAGTCAGCACCTCTATGTGTACGAACGTCAATTATACTAGAATGCCTTCTCTTATCAATGAAAATATGATCTATCTGATTATGAGTTTTACCATCTGGAGAAGACCAGGTATATTTATGGATATCTTTATGTTTAAAAGTGGTACTTTTCACAATTAAATTCTTTGAGGTTGCAAAAGTAATCAATCTTATACCATTATCATTACTTAATTCATGAAGACTTTCTTTACCAATCGTGGGTTTAAATGTCTCTTCTTTGCCAATCTGTGCATTACAGTCACCTAACAGAATTTTCATATCATACTGAGAAAATTTATCAAAGACCTGTTCTAACTCTGTATAAAAATCATCTTTAGTATTATCATCTTTATCTTCCGTTGGTGCATATATGTTTATTAAAATAATTTTACACCACCTACCCTGTACAACTGCATATGATATCCTATCATTAATACATTCTACTGTTTCAAGAGCCGAGATAATTCTATTATTTATGAAAAAGCCTGTTCCAAAATTATGATTTTCAGCACCACCATAGAAAAAACTATAATTTTTAGTTTTACAATTCCCTTCTCCTGGCCACCTAACTTCCTGGACAGCTACTACATCTAATTTATACTTAACTATCTCATTAACTGTACACTGAAATGCCCCAGGCCGGTAAAGGCTCAGAACATTCCAGGTGCCTAATTTAATATCCTTATTCCTAACGTAGATCTTATCCTTAGTCCAGGGACCTTCCAAAGTAGTCCCCACCCGGAGATCCGAACGGGGGACTATTTTACCTCCGGAATATTTTACCTTGGGAACGTCCATAGCCTTATATTTCTGATTCTTGACATGGCTTTTTTTACAGTGCAGAGTTGTCAGCTCTACTCCTAACCCCCAATATGAATGGAGGAACTACTATAGAAGACAAACACAAACACATTAGACAGCACAACTACTACACAAGACACACACAAACACATCACAACTATAACACAATATAAACACAAAAACCCACAACTACTACACAAGACAAACACAAACAAATTAGACAGCACAACTACTACGCAAGACAAAACAAACATGCTAGACAGCACAACTACTACACAAACATACTAGACAGCACAACTACAACACAAGACACATACATACACACCACCGATACTACACAAGACAAATAGAAACACATTAGACAGCATAACTACTACACAAGATAAACACAACCACACTAGACAGCACAGCTACTACACAAGACAAACCCACATACAAGCACATCACAACTAGTGCACAAGATAAACACAAACACACTAGACACCACAACTACTACACAAGACAAACCCAAACACACTACACAGCACAACTACTGCACAATACTCCCAAACACATAACAACCTCTACACAAGAAAAAAACAAAAAACATAAACGCACAACTACTACTACATTTTAGTGTTAAGCACAGGGGAGCAATCAAATTTTAGAACTTTTAGATTTTGTGCAATGATTTGGTCCATTCTTTGCTTAATCATTTGAGATGATAATTATTCCAGAAACAAAAATTTAACCAAGAATCTTTCATTTTACATGGCAGAGATCAGCATCAATTATGAACCAGTGAAATGAATGATGAGAAAGTCATAATGAAAATGTCAATGTTTGACCATGATTGAAACATAGAACCTGTGATTATTTAAATTATCAGTACAATATAAAAAGAAAAAATCCTCTACAAAACATCCAAAAGCACCCGCGTTGGCGAGCACGTGACCTCCGCGAAACCACACTTCGGGATGAAACCACTCCCCTCACCAGGTAGATAGGCCACGCCAGTCCAACCACACCATTGGCTGCGTCAAAAAAGACATGGATCAAGAGGCATGGCAAAAAAGGACAAAAAGGCCAAAATGCGACCCAAGGCAGCTGAACATGTGTAGGCGCCTCACTCCCACCACCACGCTGGAATCCTGATGCTAAAATCCATAACAACAGTCCAAAACAAATTCTCCAAAACACGCCAAAAACATCCCTCCAGAAGTGACTCCGCGAACGCAGCACAGCCGTCCAAGGAGGCCTCCCACTGTGCACAATGCGTTGCAGGGTTTGTCTACAAGACTGGAATTGATTGTCTCGTCTCCCAGTGGGATAAATGATTTCTAAGCACTAAAGCACATATAAAACCCGGATTTAAAAAGAAACATAAGTCAAGGTCCGTGAAGACAAGAGTTTCCCCTGCCACATTTGAAGAGGTGTCATCATAACAGCCCCTTTTCCGCGAAGGGCGGTGGTCGTAAACTTGTGACGTCACCGCGGAAACAAGCTTTCCCTTTGCCTTGAAAAATTCATATGAAAACAACGACGAGGTGTCAATATTTTCACCGCATTATCAACTAAGTGTTTCAATTTCTAGATTGCTGCCGTACTTATGTTAGAGATTGTCTGGCTTTTCCGAGGACTTGACAAGACGGAGCAGTCATTCGCCCCAAGGTGCCTACGAGTTCCTCAAGTAGCAATGCCAAATGGCCGCAGCCGTCAAACATGAAAGTAGTCTTCAACGCTAGACATGTCTACGAATTGACTAACTGAAAATATTGCAGGTAGAAAAACTTTTACCCCCTCGGACCCACACCCAATGGGTGGAACAGGTCTCTACATAAGATCAAGTTCGCCTCGCACCACCTCACATAACGAAGGGAAAATGCCTCGAGCAGGAAGCGAAGCTTGAAGTTAATCCCAGAGTGGTGTAGTGTTTTGCATGAATAGACTGGCATTGGGACGGTCCAAGGATCGCATTTCCTGCAACGTTAGAAACCTTTTCAAGAACTTGGGTCATTTTGTTATTACACTTTCCAGACTGCTGTGAAATTAAAGCTTCTGGGGAAGAAATGTCTGAAGTGAATAATCTCGTGGCGCGGTGGTTAGCGCAGGTGGTCAGTATTCTAGAGGTCCAAGGATCGATCCCAGCAGGGAGTTGAAGAAATTTTCAGGGACACGCCGCTATTTATTTTAATTTACAGCCTGACGGCTGGACAGGGAAAATGGTATGACGACGGGAAGTAATGAGAATCAGTTTTCTTGACTTACTATTTATTCAACGCAAACAAGTATTTGCAGGTATTACACCCCGTACGTACATACATACTTCTGCACTCGGGAGAACAAACGTCGAGCCACTGCCCGATACACAGTCTGTTTCAACTGCTAGTACTTAATAACCCACAGCGCGACAGCCCTTGAGAGCCTTGGCTTACCTACCGATTGCTGGTCTCCCTCCCACACTGTTCCTCCGTCACCTGTTATAGCGTGGAGATCTTAGACCAGTATTGGGGTGACGGGTGGTCAGCCCGAATAACCCCCAGCCGTTGTAGGTCTTCTCGACCGGGTTACCGCTCACTCATTCGTTGCTCCCCAATTTCCTCACGATGGTGGGTTGCCACCGGCCCTATACGTAGGCCGAATAAATTCCGACCAGAGCCGTCTCGCAGCGAACGATCTCAAGACGAGTGAACGCCTTAACCCGCTCGGCTTAGGAGGAGGACACTGCTAGTACTTCCTCCTTCTTATCTCGCTCGAGCTGCGAGGCATGAGGAGCTCTGAGGTCAGCCACCTGTCTAATACATCACAGTGACGCTCCTACCTCAAGACCTTTTTCTTTACGCTCAACTCAGTACACTAGATTACAAAAATATTCAAATGATACAACTGTCATAACTCCCCTCTCTTGGGAGAATTTTTTTCCTGGAAATGAAATTTTTACAAAATATCCATTTATAATTTACACATTGTTATCATATCTACACGCATACTTTATGTAGTTACAGTTAAACTGGTATACATCATGATCAAATACACTCGTTATAATCAATACATCATTATCTATGTTAAAGAAAATAAAAAATAACAAATAAATATAAATAATTTTGAACAAAATCTTTCTTTTATCTACCCAAACAAATGTTTGTACAATTTTGGATTTAGTTTTTCCAATTGACTTAAATAACAACTTCTTTTTACATACTTCTTCTTTCCAAAGAAACATATCTGAAACTTTTCAAGCTCCCTTCGCTCGCATCAAGTTACTTCCTTGTGTGTAAGAATCAATTCAAGTTTATATTCATTGTTTGTACACGGCAGTTTGTTCATGATGTTATACGGAGAACGGGGGAGTGATAAATTGCTAATGATTTGCGTAGGGGGAAAGTTTGAAAATCAGAAACGGAAGAAAAAAATCGAGAAATACGTGTTTGCCGTTTTGATGACATGTTATGAATGCATATGCTGCAATTATGAGACAGAATATTTTTGGTCTTGATGCACTCACACATACACTTCGAGAATTGAATTCATGGTCCCGAATTCGGTACCCTGTGGAGGCACATAGTGATTCGGATCCCACTTTAAACTGTAGGACCAGTCCCGAGCAGCCTTACTGTGCGTCATGTGGACTTAAAACACCAAATCAACCAACCAACAAACGAGAATTGAATTCAAAATGTAGAACGAAAGAAATGAAATAATGATGGATAATTTTTCTAGTGTTGTATTTGCGGTCGGCTCTACCAAGCATGTCTTGTTTTTATTGGAAGAAGGATGAGATCCGTAGGTGGGGCAGAAACCCAGAGCGCCGAAGCAATGGGGCACACAACGAGCAAAATTGAAAAAGTGTACTGTGTATAATAATATTATTGTCAGTTTCAAAAGAAATAAATGTCTTTTTTTTGTCGCTTTGCTCGAATTGTTTCAATTTCTCTAAGTCACTGTACTACGATACCAATTTTAATATTGTTGTCACAAAGTTCACCTTAGTGAGGTTACAATGAAAATCGGGAATGGTTAGAATTCCAAAATACATTTTCACTATTTTGACCAAGTGATTATAAACACACACACATATCAAGGGGTGGGCGGTGGTTTTGTAGCTTCCACCACCCCTCTTTGTCGGGATTATGTGCCACTGATTAATTTATTGTTTCGTTTCTTTTACTTCGCTTTTCTGCCATTCCAGCTAATCGCTAAAATGAGGATGAGTGATCATATGAAACTGATGAATTAACACTACAAAGAACACACGTGCCTAGGCCTGGATTCGTACCCGGGATTCCTGGCGACGTAGCGCGATATGCTAAACACTCCGTCACGGAGGTCAAGTGTTCGTTTGGTTTGGTTTGAGTTGGTGTTTTAAGTCCACTTTATACACAGTAAGGCTAATCGGGACTAGACCTACGGTTTAAAGTTGGATCCGAACCACTGTGCCATGTGCCTCCACCGGCTATCGAACCCGGGACCCCTTGGTTACAAGGCGACGACGCTACCACTGCGCCATCGGGGAGTATTTTCGTATCATCAATTAGATTGAATGCATTTTTCTTTCAAATAATAAAACAATTTAATAGAATTTTAATTGTTCCTACTTTCAGAAATCAAATTGGATGATATAATCGTATATCCTGTATTTATCTTCAAAATGTTATTTGAGGTAAATTTATAAATACAAAAAAATATTATTTTAAGGGTTTACTTCGCCTAAAGTCTTCTAACAAACATTTCGTAACGTTGCCAAATATACAATACTATTGTATGGTTCGAGAATTATTGAGACTTCTAACCCGGAGTTATTCACATAAAGTATTATAGTGAGTTTATAGTAGTGTAATCAGGTATGTTCAAAGTAGTACTTGGTACGAGGCCTATTATTTTCATTAATTTAAGCACAATGATAAACCTATTTTGACGATGTTTTTGTCGACTTTATAGTATTGCAACTCTGTGATTTTTCATCTCGTATTTCGTACGAGTGTCATAATTTCTTTCGAGTTAAAGTTCGTAACACCTACACCCACCTACACCCACCCACGCACACCCACACCCACCCACGCACACCCACCCACGCCCACCCACGCAAATATACTTCCGGTCTACTTCCGGTTTACTTCCGGTCTACTTGACAGACACCTGTGGGTTTTTCTAGTTTTTTATAAGTACATATATTTTGGGGGTTCAAAGCCCACACTTGCCACGAGGCCTATTGTTTTTTATTAATTTAACCTTAGTGGAAAACCTATTTTGACGATGTTTTTGTCGATTTTATACTATTGCAAATCTGTAACTTTTTCACCTCACACTTGGTACGACTGTCATAATTTCTTACGAGTTAAAGTACGCAACATTGCGATGGTTCGTAAGGTAAACTATTGTGCAATGTTTACGCAACAAGTTATTACGCAGACCCGTATCTAGCGTGTTGTTGAGTAGATAGTAAATGTACCTTTGAGGCCAATTCTGATTTCTTGACCAAACGACCACAAAAACCTCAAAAACTCACTTTCTCTCCCCGTTTCGCGCCTAATTTATTACGCTGACGATGTTTCACGGTGCAGAAAAAGCAGTGATGAGTGAAAGATGAGCTCTCATCCTCTCATCCTCTCATCCTCTCATCTTCTCATCCTCTCATCTTCTCATCCTCTCATCCTCTCATCTTATCGTAATCTTCCAAGTCTCGGGGACACCAATGTTTGTATATCGTGACCTTTGTAAACCTCTCTCGGGAACGATGTGCCACACACACGCGCGCCTCATTTATTACGCTGACGATGTTTCGCAACGAAGAAAACGGCACCAAAACATCAAAAATTTATTTTACTCATTTGGCGTTCGCCAAAACCTCAAAAGTCCCGGGGACCAATGTTTGTATATCGTGACCTTTGTAAACCTACCTCGGGAACGATGTGCCACACACGCGCGCGTGCTTATTTATTATGCTGACGATGTTTCGCAGCAAAGAAAACAGCGCCAAAACATCAAAAATTCATTTTACTCATTTGGCGTTCACCAAAACCTCAAAAGTCCCAGTCAAACTGACGTCACTATTTCTCAACAATTGCCAGAGCTGATGTTAACAACCTGCTGTATACGTCGGCCTTGGGACGACGAAAGTATGGGTGGAACTGTCAACGCCTGTTTATTTGCTATTTGCCCCCCACAAAATATTGTGCGCATTGAAAAGTTTTTTTGTTGAAAAAAGTATAGTATTGTTTGTTTGTACCACAAACGGGGGGGGGGGGTTATTGCTAGGACATTGACTATAGCGCTTATTGTGTTTTAGTTTACTGCGTGTTTCGAGCCTCGAAGCGACTGCAGGTCATCAGCCGCCGGCCTGCGTGGAAATTCCCCCCCCGCTCTGCTCCGGAAGGTGACTGCTTGCGAGAAGCGAGATATCATCATCCGGCCGGCCTGCTGCGTGCTTCGAGCCTCGAAGCGATCGCCTGCCAGGTCATCAATCATCCAACCTGCGTGGAAATTCTCCTTTCACAACTCTGCCCCGAGAAGCAGAGATATGATCATCCGGCCTACTGCGTGCTTCGTGCCTCGAAGCGACCGCCTGGCAGGTCATCAATCACCCGACCTGCGTGGAAATTCTCCTTTCGCAACTCTGCCCCGAGAAGCGAGATATGATCATCCGGCCTGCTGCGTGCTTCGAGCCTCGAAGCGACCGCCTGGCAGGTCATCAATCACCCGAGCTGCGTGGAAATTCTCCTTTCGCAACTCTGCCCCGAGAAGCGAGATATGATCATCCGGCCTGCTGCGTGCTTCGAGCCTCGAAGCGACTGCAGGTCATCACCCCACCAAAGGAGAGAGGGGGTCGCGTGGGTTGTAAGAGTTCCTATATAACGTACCAGTTTCTTCTTTTGTACATCATTATTATAGTGAACGTCAATCGTGGCAGTTCAGTATTCTTTAATTTGTTTGTCTGGCAGTATACATACATACATATCATCGTGGAAGTTTTTTTAGTGAGCTACAAGTTTATTTTCAAGTCTCTCTATCTCTCTTGAAAGGTGAACGTCAATCGTGGCAGTTCAGTATTTTTTAATTTGTTTGTCTGGCAGTATACATACATACATATCATCGTGGAAGTTTTTTTTAGTGAGCTACAAGTTTTTGAAGTCTCTCTATCTCTCTTGAAAGGTAAGTTTTTATTTTTTCATGATATATTTATATTTTGTTTTGCGTCTGACACACACATATTCAAGAGGAGTCATAAAAAAATTGACACACACACTTATATGTCGCATATTTTTTACCTTCTACAACAGTGCACACACACACACACACACACATACTGTTCGCGTCTATAGAGGAGCCCAAGTTAAGAGTTCAGTATGGGCCGTTATGGGCTTTTACTTTGAGATCCCCACCCCTATTCTGCCAGAAACAAAAGTTATTAACATGCGAAGAGAAAATAATAAATATGCAAAAAGGAGAGGAAATGTAAGGTTTTGATGCTCTATACCTTCTATTACAATTCAGAACATTCAAAAAATGTGCTTTCCTTTCTTATGTTAAGCGCGATTTGGGGAGTCAAAAATAACAGCCATTCGCCTGTTGCCACTTGCTGCAAACACGTGTTGGGAAGAAGGAAGGGGGGTGGGGAATGGCCAGGCAAAAGTTCGTGAATAGGCTTCCGTCTTGGGGCCAGGTCAAGAAATTTATTATTTGTGTGTGGGCTTTTTTGTTTTGGGGAATTTTTCTCTGAAAACAGGCATATTGTATGCATTGGTGGATCTAGCGGGAATACCCCCGGTTCACTCGCTCTTCCCAAAGGATGACTAACTATTATAAAAAAGTTAGATAGCATTATATTAAAAGAACATAAAATGATCGAGCAGTTTTTTTCCAGATAGTAAAGTTTGACGCAAATGCATAAATAGGGAATAGATTTATGAGATACCTAAGTAAATTTAATCCGGAACTTGTTGTTTGAAAGGTAATAACGTTAACTGATGGACACAAAGCGAGAGCATTTTAGATTGAATATTTCCAATGTCTGTTTTTTTTTCTATTATACAAATACAACAGAACTTCATCTATTTCACACCTCTAGTTTTTGATTAATTGAGTCTTAAATTCAATTTTCTGCACTGATATGTTAATTGGGACTGGACGGACTTACGGTTTTATGTGAGATACGAACCTTTAAATGCCTCCACAGGGTATGGAACTCTAATCCCTTAATTAAAATGCGACGACCGGGGTCCTTTGGTGTATGCCGGTATTATAATGAACACTGTTCCGTTTCAAATGAGACAGTGCACCGAAAAATGTGAAAGAGGCCTCCCCGATAGAGCAGTGGTAACGTTGTCGCCTTTATGTGCATAAAGGAAAGAAAAACACTGTGATAAAATAGAGAGCAAGACGTATAAAAAGTATATTCGGAAACAGTTATTTTCAAATCTTCCTCCACGGACCGTCATTATTGTGGACCAACAGCTGCAAGAATGACCAGCTTCCCACCAAGTCATGCATTCTTGTATGTTCCAGTCAAAGCAAACTATTGTAGGTGCCAGCACCCATGTTGTGACCCCACGCTTTTGATAGGCAATTGTTCTCCCATATTTAAATATAAGGGGAATTTGATGCTGAACGTGCTGCTATTACATTAAATTGCAAGTTTAATTTCATCTTAACATCGGAAATTATATCGGAACATCAGTGTTGTGAAACTAAGAATTTTAATAAGACGATCGTTAATAACAGAAAAGATATCGGATCTAAAAATAGCATTAAATTTGCACAGCACTTGTTTACGTTACTTTGAATTTTCACAATTTAAGTGTTTTATTCTTGTGAATCTGGTAAAGAATAATACATAATAATTCCACGCGACTGCACTTTTTTTATAGCTAGTTGTTATTAATACCCGACTTATTTTTTATCGTGATATCATACTTTTCCTCATAGCTAGTAAATATAGTTCTCTATTTTATACATACATATTTATTGAGAAGAATAGTTACTACAAGAAATATGTTACATTCTGTTTCATATCTCGCAACCTCTAGGATTTTCTTATTTACAGGAATTATAATCTTAAAAGGACGAAAATACGAGGGGGAAATGTCTGCTTCATACAAAGAAAACATATGTTAATATTAAGTTATAGGATAGGGCATAGTGTATAATAATAAATATTATGCGCTTATCCACTTAATACATTTTTTTTTTTGTAATTTAGGTAGTTTTCCCGATTCCTACTCCCGCCGTTGAATTGCACATACTTGCAAGTTGCAACAAGAGGAAACATAAAACCGTAGTGCAGAAATCTATTTTTTTTAAAATTATAGACCCATAGCAGCTAGGGACGATCAAAATAACGTCTAGTTTAGTGCTCTTTGTGCATAAATATACTATATTTAGCCCGTCTGAGCTACCCTGTCGTTGCGCTTTAATATATTAATTCTTAGGTTCAGGACAACGTAATTTTCAGAAATTTATGACTTGCTACATAATCCTAAAGCTTTGGTAAACAATTTTTGTTATCGATTTACACAAGAAGTTTTTACCTTCGTTGAAAATAACGTTTGAATAGCCATCCTATCGCACTCCAATGTAAAGCTTAGAGCAACCAGATGACGAACGAAATTATTTAGGGACAAACAGGGCTGGCGCCTCTAGAGGAAAAGTTTGGCAGTGAACAGCCCCGTTGACCACTAACTTTTGTTGTTGCGTGTACAACAGCAGACGCTCGATGTGGGCTGGAGCTTTCTTCTACTGCACACCATGCGGCAACGCTGTTGCCATAAGCCCCATACTGAACTCTTAAGTTGGGCTCGCCAATAATATATATATATGTGGAAGGAAAAAAAATGTCTAGCATTTTTTCAACTTTTTTCCTTCTGTTTCAGTGTGGTTTCCCCTACCAACCCCCCCCAAAAAATTTATCTGTATATATAAATAACAGAGGAAAAATGGAACCGCAACCAGGTCCCTCCGGTCTTTGCGGGAAAGTGGCATGTCGCAACTGTGGAAAATTAATTTCTAAACCTAATATTGCTAGGCATTTGAAAAAATGTCGTCTACCAGAACATGATGTCGTAGTCCCTCCGGCAAAGAAATCTCGCACTGATGGGCATGAATGCGGCGGTGCTTTGAATAAAAGTGCACGCATTATGACGTATAAATCTGGAGCTGACGAAAAATGTGACTCGACCACCTTCCTCGACAATGTGAAATCTCCGATAGTCGATCAATTACGGGATTGCCTCGTTAATGTTGCAATTAAAATTCATCTCGTCTTGACCCTGCTGTATGAGAAAGTTGTCTCGTCCGAGTCAAGCACTTTCAGCTTTTATGTAGGGTGCGAAGGTTTACATGAGAGCAATCACGACGATCTGGAGGAAATTGTGACACGGCTATTCGAGCACTTGGGACAAAAACAAGAAGAGTTTGAAGGTCGTGGAAGTGGATGGAGTCTTTGCGGTCGCAGCCACATGTTACAGCTTCGAGTCTGCAATTTCAAACCGTTACGCAGCGCTCAAAAAAACAAAAAAACAAAAAAAAAGCAAAATGCAGTGTTAAACATACAAAGTAATGATGCGAAGAGTTTCCTATGGTCTGTCATCGCCGCATTACACCCAGCTAATAATCACCCCCAACGTCTGTCCAATTACAGACGATACGAGAGGAGATACGAGAATATGATGAGAGGAATTTCCTATCCTGTGCCCCTGAATAAGATCAATCAATTTGAAAAAAACTATAGAGAGGAAAAAGGAGAAGATATCGATATTTCCGTGTTTGGGGTTGACGATTGCGACAACATTCGTGTGTTAAGACCTGTGAGAAGCCAGAATAATGTAATTCGACTCTTGCTTGTAGATGGCCGTTACAGTTTGATACGGAATTTCTCACGATTAGTAGGAAGACAGATCAGCAAGCATCACGATAAGATCGAAATTTGCGATCGATGTTTGAGAATTTTTCGCGTGGGAAAGAAGACGAAAGAACAGCACAAGTGTTTTGGCTCCGTGAATGCAGAACCCCAAGATGTCATGCCGGAACCCGGAACCAAGATGAAATTTCAGAAACACCAGGCTCTTCTCCACCATCCCGCTGTTTTTTATGCCGACTTTGAAAGCTTCCAAGTTCCCATGACGTCTTGCAACCCTGATCCCTCCACCTCAAGCACGATCCAAATTTTTCACCACGAGCCTTGCAGTTTCTCCATCTACGGAGAAAAATTGAATGATGTCATCTTGTATTGCGGACCTGATGCGGCAAAACATTTTGTTAAGAAGATAGCGGAATGCGCAAGAGAACTTGCACCCAGCCTGAAAGGCTCTTACGTTTCTCCACCTGCTCTCACGACGGAACAACAGCGGAGACATGACACGGCGACAAGATGCGCGGAGTGTAACCAGGCTTTCACCCCCGAAAATCACAAGGTCGTGCACCATGACCATCAGAATGGATTATTCCTGAACACGATCTGTAATTCGTGCAATCTTAAGATTAAGGAGTCGCATTTCGTTGCCGTGTTTCTGCACTACACGGAGAAGTACGATACGCATCTGTTCGTCAAAGAGCTCTACAACATAACTTCTCGAATCAGCATTATTCCGAGAACGAGCGAGAAGTACATCGCGGTGAGAGTGTGGATCCCTCTCGAAGAAGGAGGAAGTGTGGAAGTTAGAATCCTGGACTCCTACAATTTCCTGTCCTCCAGCCTCGCCACCCTTGCAGCTCAACTTGGCGACGAAGATCTTGTGGCCACCAAGCAAAAGTGTTCTTCGGGGAGAGATGAGAATTTGAATCTGTTGCGTCGCAAGGGCGTCTACCCCTACGAGTACGTCAACGATTTCAACAAATTTGACGAGACGGAACTTCCACCCCGGGAGGCATTTTATTCTCATCTCACGGAGGACGTCTGTTCCGAAGAGGACTACGAACACGCTCGTAGTGTGTGGACGGCCTTCAATTGCCAAACTTTTCGTGATTATCACGACCTGTATTTGAAATTGGACGTGACTCTCCTCATGGACATTTTCGAGTCGTTTCGCAAGAGATGCATCTCGATCTACAAGTTGGATCCTGCGTATTTCTTCACGACGCCGGGATTGACTTGGGAATCGATGATGAAATACACCAAGGTGGAACTGGGTCTCATCGCAGAGAAGGAACAGTATGCCTTCATGGAGAGTGCGATACGCGGTGGCATCGTCCAATGTCCCCGACGCCATGCTCAGGCAAATAATCCTCATACGCCTGGTTACGATGCATCGAAGCCCAACACCTACATCGTCTACTGGGATGTCAACAACCTGTATGGCCACTCCATGTCCCAGTGTCTTCCCATCGGCGACTACGCGTGGATGACCGAAGAGGAACTCTCCTGCGAGGATGATTTTCTCAACTGGGGCGAAGATAGCGAATGGGGCTGTTTCTTGGAAGTGGATCTCGATTATCCCGAAACGCTGCACGAGAAACATCACGGATTGGCCCTGGCCCCCACCAAAGAGAAGCCACCTGGAGGATCATCGGAGCCAAAACTCATACTGAGCATGGAGAACAAGTCGAATTACGTTCTGCACTACCGACTCCTCCAATTTTACGTGAGTCACGGCTTGCAGTTGAAGAAAGTACACAGAGGATTGAAATTTAGGCAGAGCAGGTGGCTGGAACCCTACATAGCCGAGAACACACGACGCAGAGCGCAATCGACATCGCCTGCAGACAAGGATCTGTACAAACTGTTCAATAACGCCATCTACGGTAAGACGATGGAGAACGTGCGTAATTACATCGACGCAACGTTGGGCACGGACGAAAAGAAATTTGAGAAAATTGTCGCGTCCCCCTACTTCAAGAACTTCACCATTTTCGACGAGAATCTGGTATTCGTCGAGAAGAACAAGAAGCAAGTGATGCTCAACAAGCCGATTGCCATAGGTGCCACCGTTCTTGAACTATCAAAATTGCACGTGTACCAATCGTACTACGACCAGTTTCAACCTTTTTATGGAGATAACATCCAAATATGTTACATTGACACGGATAGCTTCATTTTTCTAATCCAAACACCAAGCCTCGAACATGATCTGACTAAGATGAAGCATTTTTTTGATTTTAGCAACTTACCATCAGGCCATCACTTGCATTCGAGGGAAAATAAAATGACCATAGGAAAGTTCAAAGACGAAGCGGCTGGTAATTACATCAGCGAATTTGCGGGGCTTCGTGCCAAAATGTACTGCGTCAAGATTGCAGATAAGAAAGAGATCAAGAAAGCGAAGGGGGTGGGAAAAATTAGTACCAGTAAATTTACCATGAAAGACTACAAAGAATGTCTGTTTCAAGATAAAAGAAAACTCAGCACCGATCATCGCATTGCGAATAAATTACACGAATTGTACACGACGCGTGTAACCAAGGTCGCATTGGATGGCAGAGACAACAAGTTACGCGTTCTCGATTGTCAAATCCACACGAGAGAGTGGGGCCACTGCAATGGAAGCGATAAATGTGACGTGTGTTAACTGTAACCCCATAGCCATGAAGTCCGCTGTGTGTCTTTTGCCATTCTTCAAAAACAGACGGAGGAAATGAGGGGCCCTCGGGCGATGAAAAGTTGCAAGTTGTAATTATGTCGTTAAGGCTCGCTCTAAACACGAGGCTCATTAAATTCAACTCTTACTTTTTTCTTCTTCATAATTACATGTTCTCGAGCCTTTTGAATTGCATCGCCGCAGATAAAATCTTCTCTTCTCTTCTCTTTATTCGATCTATGAAGGGGCACAGCATGTAGAAATTTAATTTAAATAACAGGAACAATGAATCTTTTCGGTTTTCGCAAACAAAGCAACATGGAAACTGCACCAATAAATTCCAATAACCTCTTACCTTCCGTGTTAACTAAACTCAATGGTCTACTCATCGTTCACCTTAACAGCATTTGGACAAAACTGGATGACGATGTGGGCAAGATGTTTTACGTCTTCAACAACAATTTACATTTTTACAAAATTCCGATCGATGGAAAACTTCAAATCACCGTGAATCCGGAAAACGTAGGCGAAATCAAAATATCTACCGGCAAGAACATTTTTCGAATCAAGCACGACAAGATGCTTTCTAACATTACGTACGATGTTTCTGCAGGAGATTATCTTTACGTTCAACTCCTAGGAGATTACGACAAACTCATTCCTCTCTTCGTAGAATTACGAATCGTCTATCCTATTATAAATAACCGTTAACCAAAATGCCTAACGACATTTTCGGCAACACCAAGCGTGTAGACCACGCAGAAGAGATTCTCATGCTCGACGTCCGAATTAAAAAGTTGAGGAGCGATTTGATCGCTTTGCAGGAGACCTTAAACAAAAGTTTAGAGTCCGAGATCGCTACGCTCCAAACGCAATGTCTCGACCCCATTCTGAAAATCGATTCCGAACTGAAAACGCTCATAAAAAATTATGTCGACGTACCTTCTTACGACAACGTTCAAAATATACAGTTGAGCGTGGATAAGCTTCAAAATGATTTGGCCAAATTACAACAATTTCAATCGAAAAATGAAGATTTGGAAAAATTGAAACTCGAAATCGAAGAACGAACTTCCGCAATCGAAAAGAATTTCTCTGAACTTCAAACTGTCGTGAAGGATATTGATGTAGAACGCTTGCACGTCGTCGTTTCCAAATTACAAGAAGAATTCACCAGCACGTTGGAAGAAATTAAATCCAAGTTACAGACTTTGGAAGATACTATGACGAACCTACCATCGTCAGACGAACTGCAGGTCATCGGCAAAAGCGTCGCGAACATAGAAATTCAATTGGAGGCTTATCAAGATTTCGAACACATTCAAACCACCATCGCTACGCTTCAGGCGTCTCTGGAGTTGATCAACGAAGAAATTAAAAATATTCACGCTGAAGCGAACGCGTTAACGAGCATTCAAGACACGTTGAGCACGGTTCAGCAGAAGATCGAATATTTAGAAAATTTGAACGTCGAATCCAATCTTGCTCATTTTCATCACGTGCTGGACAACATACAGGGTGACTTGGAATCGTTACGGACGAGCGTGCCTTCGAGCGAAGATTTGGAAAAATTGAAAACGGCGGTGACGGCACTATCCGAATCGAGCGACATCAAAAGTTCGTTGAGCGATCTCGAGAGTAAGGTGGCCAATCTCCCCACATCCAAAGAATTGCACGCTTTGAAAAGGAACATATCACGTATGCTGAAACGACTGGAAACGGAAACGGCGAACGTGGAACAGATTCGAGACGAACTTGCTTCGCTGGTGTCGACGCTGCCCACTTCGCAGAGCGTCGCAGACCTTCACACGCAGTTTACCGAGATGCGAAGCATCGTGAGCGATCTTACCGAGAAGAGCTCGAAATTGAATCAAGTCGAGAACCTTCAGAACATCGTCGTCAACATCAGAGATCAAGTTGGAGTGCTGGAATCCACGCAGGAATCGACGCTGGCCTCTTTCGGTGCCAAGTTGCAAGAACTCAACGAAAGCTACAAGCAGTTGAACGTGGAAGTGAAAATCAAACCGTCATTTTCTACAGTAACGGATACCATAGTCGAATATTTGTTGCCCGTACAAAATACACTGGGACAGCTTCACAGCAACCTCGTTAGCGTCGATACTAAATTCGCTAAACTGCATTCTCTGCAAGCCATCGAAATTAACAGCGTACCCAATCAACAGAGAATCTCCACGTTCGTCGAAGGTAACAAACTGTACATGTTACATCCTTATCATCCGTACTACAAGTTTCTCCTCGATGGCACGATTCAGATAAATGAATTTTCGTACTGGTCTCACGGCAGAAAAGCTAGCGTTCCCACCATGACCTTGATATCGAATCGTGGTGTCCAGAAAGCAGGAAACATTCCTCTGGCACGTTGGAACGAAACGCGCAACATATATGAAATACACGAAGACGAAGATCTCACCGTTTTTGACGTGAGTGCCGGCGATAAGCTGATCATTCAAAACACAGGTGAGGTGCCACCCTCTTTGAATCCCATCACGCTGGTGCTTCTCTTCAAACGTAATCTCTAAAAAATGTCTAGGCAAGCCATCGTCGAAGAATTGCATAAACCTGCACGCCGCAACTACGAGCGTTTAGCTGTGGTAACCAAGGGAATCGATGACCTCTGGCAAAGT
The DNA here is from genome assembly GCF_977018435.1 of Lepisma saccharinum. Taxonomy (NCBI): domain Eukaryota; kingdom Metazoa; phylum Arthropoda; class Insecta; order Zygentoma; family Lepismatidae; genus Lepisma; species Lepisma saccharinum. The sequence goes on along the minus strand of NC_139251.1, from coordinate 10,365,784 downwards.
GACCTCGTGGAGATGAGTAGCGGCAATCTAAAAAATGTACATAAATTAAACAAGGGCAACAAGTACCTCCTCACCGTCATAGACACGTTTTCGAAATTCGCATGGGCTCTACCTTTGAAAGTCAAAACGGGAACATGCGTCACGGAAGCATTCAAGACAATTTTTCACGAAAGCGACAGACGACCACGGTTTTTGCAAACAGACAACGGGAAGGAATTTTACAATGCCGTATTCCAAAAATTTATTCAAAAACATGACATTCGACATTATTCAACCTTCAGTCACATCAAAGCCAGCATCGTGGAAAGATTTAATCGCACTCTGAAATCGCGCATGTGGTCACGCTTCACGCTTCGAGGAAATTACAAATGGGTCGACATACTGCCGGAACTCATTAACGACTATAATCACACGGTACACAGAACAATAGGCATGAAGCCAGCTGACGTTACCAAGTCCGACGAGCAGCGATTAATTTCCAGCGTTTACTGTCCAAAGTACACGCCCACGACAAAAAAACCTAAATATAAAATTGGAGACCAGGTGAGGGTCAGTAAATTGAAGCGAACGTTCGACAGGGGTTTCACACGAAACTGGAGCACGGAACTTTTTACCGTGGTTCGAGTTCTACCCGGAAACCGTCACACGTATATAATAAAGGACAGTGGCGGTGAAATTTTATTGGGGCGCTTCTACGAGGAGGAACTCTCTAAAACGAAATACCCCGACACATACCTTATCGAAAAAGTTTTGCGTAAGAGAGGCGACAAACTTTTGGTGAAATGGCTGGGACTTCCGGACACGAGTTGGATCGATTCAAACGAAGTGATTCTATGAGTGCGTGGAATGTCGTGAAACGTCTACCTGATTCGGAAAATCGAAAGAACAAAAGGAACGGCGAGTTGCTTCCCGACAGCATCCGCTGTCTGATTGTAGGTCCTTCGGGGTGTGGAAAAACAACACTGCTCGTGGACAATTTTCTCCTCGCACCGAATTGGTTAGATTGGAAGAACAGGCACCTCTACGTATTTTCGAAAAGTTTGGAGCAAGCGAAATACCAGCAACTAATGAAACTGTACGATGGTCTGGACATTGCAACGTTCTCTTCGGAAATAAAACCACTCGACGATTGTCGTGAAAATTCAGTTGTTGTGTTCGACGATGTTATCCTGGAAAATCAAAATGAAATTCGCAATTTTTTCACGCAAGGTCGTCACAAAGGAATAGATTGCTTCTTCCTAGCTCAAACGTTTTCCAAAATTCCAAAACAGTTAGTACGCGACAACGCTAATTTCATATGTTTGTTTCGTCAAGATCACACCAACCTCAAGCACGCGTACGATGACTACGTAGGCGGAGACATGAACTACAATCAATTTTCGGAACGCTGCTGCTCCCACTGTTGGAACAGTGACGATTTCGGATTCGCGACGATCGACATGACGAGAAAACCCAACGACGGAAAATACAGAAACAAAATCAACGACTTTCTAAACGTTGCAACGTTGTGAGAAACGACGTGTATAAATAACGCTATGACGAAACGAAAAATCGAAGACGAAAATCTCAAGCTTCGCGATTACCTCGCGAAACGCTTCAAAGGTTGGAAATCCGAGAATCGCGGATTCTACGAAGAGAAGAAACGTCAAGATCAACCTGTGATCGACGCCATCAGCGATCTAGGTAAAGAAATTAAAGGCGTCACGGAACAAAATAAAAATTTGATCAACGAACTCGTACCACTTGCAGCTAAAAGTTACACCGTACCCACGCCCATTTCGAGCATTCCTTCGACGCCGTTCGAACTGAAGGACGTACCGGCACGACGTCGAGCCATAGGTAGCACGCCGTCGTCTTTGGATAAGATTGAGTTAGGACCTTTGGCACGAGACTACCTGAGCACGGGAAAATTCGACAAAGATGAAGTGTTCGGATTGTATCCGAGCATGGAGAGCAACGAAGGCGGCGGTGTGGTTTGGAAGATTGGAAAATCGAAGGTGACCTTCGAAGGCAACGACATTAAAGTTAATTTAGGCGAGAAGGATAGTTGGAACAGGTATCCGGGTACGGTGGGACTGTGGGAACTCGTTGCCAAAAAGCAGCCGAAAGATTACACTGACGAAGATTACCAGAGTTACAAGGAAATTTTGATCATGACGGATGCCTTATACCAGAACAACGACGCCTCGCAGAATAGGGTGAAATCGAGCAGCGGCGAGAAGTATAGAAATCTCATCAAACCGATTTGGAACCAGGTGAAAACAGGCAGCGGCGTCAAACTCTACAACACCCTGCCCAAAGAGTTTGTGTGGGTGGACGACGTGCGCAAGCTCATAGACCGATTGTTGGTTATTGCAGGAGAGGAGAATGCAGGCAATCGTAATTTCTACAACGAGAAGGTAGGAATTGTGGACATGATCAGCACAAAACTTTCCAACTTCATCGTGAACAACGACAAGGGCATAGGTTACCTCATTAAAATTATCAACACGCTGCCTCCGAGATTCTGGAACGTGGCCGAAGGAAAGGGACTCGTGAACGACATCATCAACAAGTTACCTTTCGAGATGCATTTACCCGGCTACCAGTTCTGCGGACCGGGTACCAAACTCGAGAAAAGATTGGAGAGAGGAGACAAGGGTGTGAATCCGTTGGACGCCGCATGCAAAGATCACGACATCGCCTACAACACCACTCGCACCGATCTAGATGCACGTCACGAAGCAGACAGAAAATTAGAGCACGCAGCTTTCGAAAGATTCGTTAGTAGAGACGCTTCGCTGGGAGAAAGAGTTGCAGCACTGGGCACCACCATCGCCATGAACACGAAACAAAAATTTGGATGGGGTGTATAAATAAATAACATACAGTAAAAAAGAAATAATAACAACATGTCTTGCATAACCGATTTGCCGCACGAACTGCTATGTAAAATATTCAAACACGCTTGCGAGGATGTAGGGAAACTTTTACACGTAGCAAGAACAACTCCGAAATTTCGTATCCCTTGTGAAATGCTTATCAAGGGCCATCTTCGGGAGATCAGTGGAATGAGGAGCGGTGATCTTGACACTCTTCTTTCGGTTGCGGGGGAAAAATTAAACGATAGGTTAGACGAACTGCACGAGGCGAGGCAGGGGAGAAGACGATATACTGATGATTGGTGTAAGTCCAAACAGGAAACTGAAGAAATCATCACGCACATCATTGCGTTTTCCGAAGCACGAACTTTCTTCCTCTAACGCACACACACAAAAAAAAAATCTTCGATACAAATCGTGAAAAAAAATATATATATAAATAACACACATCGTGAAAAAAATCTTCGGTATATATAAATAACACACATCGTGAAAAAAAAAACTAAATTTCTCTAACACACACACTGAAAATTTCTCTTCGATATGACAACTGAAAAAATGAGTGACCTCCAAGCATTAAAACAAATGCTAAATTTGTCAGTAGAGTATGTAAAAATTCGGGAATTGGAAGTGGACAAACCTTACACGATAACTTCCGGTTCAATTGTTTCTACCCAGTATGGTCCCAAGGCGCGTCTGTTGCTCAACGCACAATACAGTCTATTTTTACCAGATCGATACGCTGACATGTTATCCAACGAGAAGCTAGCTATTTTAATCGAGAACAAAACTCGAATCGTGTACAAGGGTACAAAAGAACTTCTTGGTAAAAAAACAAAGCACGTAATAGAATTTGTGTAACGACTCTGCGCGAAGTATATCCTTGAAAAAAATTACACGGACCAAAAAAATCTCAGAATATTTATATATAAATAACATACCAAAAAAATTACACAAAGCAAAAAAATCTCAAAACATATATATAAATAACATATCGTGAAGATAACATATAGAGCATCAACATGAAGCCCAAAGGTGTCGTGTACCAGATACCATACTCCAATCTGAAAAATCTAGGTGCCCTCGATGGGTTACTCACCAAGAAACAACGTGAGAAGAAACGTTCTTGCTTGACGAAAGGACACGGAATGAAATTACTTCTCAGCACACCTCAATTGAAACGCTTGCAGCGTTCGCGGAAACAGCAAAAGATTGGAGGTTTCATATTCAGCATCCCAGCCATCCTGGCAGCATTGGGGGCCGTTGGAAGTTTGGCCGGCGGTAGCGCCGCCATCGCGAAAACCGTCATCGACTCGAAGAAGAACAAGGCAGAATTGGAAGAACAAAAACGTCACAACCTGGCTATGGAGAAGAAGGGGAAAGGTATAACCAAAAAACAAAAAAGCAACCTCGATGCTTTGAAGAAATATAAAAAAAAGAAGAAGCCCTGTCCAACTTCGATATTGAATCTCTGATCGAACTGTTGGGAATAAAGAACTTCAGGGGTGTTTTCATGTCCGATTCTCTACCCTCTGCTGTGAAGAAAAAGGAGTATGGGGTGGTCAACCTGGACAGTTACAAAAATCCTGGTACACATTGGATATGCTACCTCAAAATTGACGATAACAATGCATTTGTTTTCGATTCGTTCGGTGGCACACCACCTGCCAGGTTGGTGAAGTATCTCAGTGTTGCCAACCTCTACTACAATGACAAACGCGTCCAGGGTTTCACCGATGTTAACTGCGGCCACCTATGCCTTTCCGTTCTCGCATACATGTCTAAAATAAATAACCCGTCGGTGGAACATTTTCAGAAAGCATTGTGGAACCTGAAACACGATGGGCGTGTTCCATCTCACGAGCGAATCTTCGATCCTGAAACTCACGCTGCACGACGACATCGTCTATCCTAAATCCGTAGCTCTGCGTGCATTCTACAGCATGTACCTCATACCTAACGTCACGCAGCACAACAACAAAATTAGCGTCGGAAGCGAACACATCGTCGTCACGCCAGGCCAATACAATCTTTCCACTTTGCAAGCTCAGTTACCCAAAGGTATGTACCTTTCTCAAAATTCGGTCACGCACAGAGTGGAAATCGTGTCGGCGACGGAGACCGTGGACCTGGGCACCATGGGAGAACTTTTAGGTTTCGAGAACGACACCAAACTCGAAGCCGGCATCAAACACACGGCAACCAACATTCCTAAATTTCTAGCCATAGAAACTCTAAACGTTCACTGCAACGTAGCAGAAGGCATGATCACGAAATCTTCGGACGGATTGTTAGGAAGTCACAAGCAGACGGGAATCATAGCCACGTTCAAACCCAGTTCCGAATTCATGGAACCGATCATCTACACGCCCTCTTCGCCGATCTATTTTCCAGTATGTCACAACCGCATAGACGACATAGAGTTGGTGGTGACAAACGAGAAAGGAGACGTGGTGGATTTCGCAGGTGCAACAACCACTGCCATCGTGGAGATCAACATATAATAAATAACACCCATAGTAAAAATGGCGCAAATCGAAAGTTACGAATTGCAATCTTTCCCTCCCAACCGTCGCACGTTCGCCAATCTCAACGAAGCGAACAGGGAGATCGAATACGACGTGGACGTAGGCGACGGGTTCGTTCATCCTCACAGAGCGGACCTCTACCTTCAATTCGACGTGGTGAAGAAAGAAAGCGGAGACGCATTTCCACCCAATGCAAATTTGATACTCGTGGACAACTTCGTGCCTCACCTATTCTCGCAGGTGGAGGTGAGGAAACACAACACCGTCATAGACAGAATAGACTATCCAGCCATCACGTCGACGGCAGTGGGAACATTGAAATTATCCAAAACGGACGCAGCATACTACCAGGCGGGAGGATTCGAAGCGGGGACCAAAATATCGACTAGAAGTCACACGGTGCTTTTTCCCATGCGTCTGCTGCCGGGATTCTTCTCGGACTACAAGGAGATCATGTGGAAGGGAGGATTGCGCGTCACGTTTCGAAGAGCGGCCAACGACAACAACGCACTGATGCGATACACCAACTTGAACGCCGACAGCACGCCGATAGCCAACACATTACCTGAAGCAGCCAAGTGCGTCATCCGGAGCATGGAATTGAGAATGCCGATCGTGGAATACGAAACAAACTACGCCCTCAAGTACAAAGCGGAGATCTTGAAGAGTCCGCAGGTACTGATTCACTTTCACGGTTACCAGTGCGTGCAGAAGATGGCGTCGGGGAGTCACATGGAATTCGACGTGACGACACAGTTCAACAACATACAGTTCGACATGCCAGATTTCGTCGTAGTGCTCTTTCAAACCGGTCGCGATAACAACCAGGAAAAAAATTCCAGCAAATTCGACGACTGCAAGATCAAAAACATTTATCTCAAGAATGGACGCAACGAAGTCTTCCCGCGCGAGAATTACAACCTCGACATGACCAAAGACGATTACCTCAAACTTTACGAAGCTTACACCTCTTTCAAACGCGTGACCGAGGGAAGCGTGGACATGTACTACACGCCCAGCGAATTCAAAACCCGCAGACCCATGTTCGTCATCAATACCACAAAGAGGAAGCAGGTGGTGGTCAACGATCGAACCAACATTAAGGTCGTCTGCGAGTTCAACAGTCCGTTGCCCGAGGACACCGTATGCAGTGTGATCCTGGTCGCCGAGAAGTCCTTCGTCCACGACGTGAAGAACGAGAGGGTCACAGAGCAGTTTTAACAGGTTTTTAACATCTTTTTCTTGCACAATAAGAAATTTTTTGTGCTAGCACAATCAGTTTCAATAGCACAATACGAAAATTTCACTAGTTCAAGATCAATTACAATATCAATTTCATCAGTTACAATATCTTTTTTGCACTATAGCACAAAACAATCAGAAAATTTGCACAAAAATTTTGTTGTTGGTGTTTTTACATGAGAAAATTAACAATAAATTTTTTTTTATCATTTCAGATGCTGTCAAACATCAAAAACACATACACATACACATACACACACACTAAAAAATAAGCATGCAACTTTATTTGTAACACACACATACATTCTCCATCTTCATCAAGAAAATATTATAATAAACATAATTATTTTTATCTATATCTCACAATAAAACTCTATATCCAAAAATATTACAACATCAAAATAACACTAGAGTCGTTAGTACACGTTGCATGCATTACGGAGGTCCTCTGTAGGGTTTCATGGAAGTTTGGGGAAAAAAAAAAAAAACACGTGAAACTCTACAGAGGTGCGGCTATCTAGAACCGCAGCCATTAGAACCTTTTTGGGTTGGGCACCACGCACCCTGGCGGGGTTAGGGGCCAGGCATCCTAAAAAACAACAATTATTATTTGTTTTTTGCTTGGGTCACAATACGAAAATAATAAAAAGTGCCAGCGCGCGCGCGTGTGTGGCACATCGTTCCCGAGGTAGGTTTACAAAGGTCACGATATACAAACATTGGTCCCCGGGACTTTTGAGGTTTTGGCGAACGCCAAATGAGTAAAATAAATTTTTGATGTTTTGGTGCCGTTTTCTTCGTTGCGAAACATCGTCAGCGTAATAAATGAGGCGCGCGTGTGTGTGGCACATCGTTCCCGAGAGAGGTTTACAAAGGTCACGATATACAGACATTGGTGTCCCCGAGACTTGGAAGATTACGATAAGATGAGAGGATGAGAGGATGAGAAGATGAGAGGATGAGAAGATGAGAGGATGAGAGGATGAGAGGATGAGAGCTCATCTTTCACTCATCACTGCTTTTTCTGCACCGTGAAACATCGTCAGCGTAATAAATTAGGCGCGAAACGGGGAGAGAAAGTGAGTTTTTGAGGTTTTTGTGGTCGTTTGGTCAAGAAATCAGAATTGGCCTCAAAGGTACATTTACTATCTACTTTGTTGGTTGATTGACTTTCTGTTTCGGATGTTTTCATCCGCGCTTAGGTTACTTAAAGGGTTTTCGCATTACAGATCAGTCAGTATCGTGAGAGTGTTTCGAAGAGTACGGATGTGTTGTTGCAGTGTTAAAAGTTAAGTATTTAATTTATTTTAAAGCTACATACTATTTATTATTTTAAGTTTAAAAAAGTGTATCAAGTGATTTTTTTCATAGTAATTTCGATCAGATTGAGTTTTGATGTGATCAGATGTTACTTGTTGTCTCTGGAAATTCAGTATAAATAACATAGCTGAAAATTTTATCGTAATAGTTACAATTATTTTATTTTCAAGGTGGTTCGAGTCGTTTTTCACACAGATTGAATTTGTATGAATTTGTATTTGTATTGAATTTTGTATTTTTTCCCGAGAAAATTTATATATAATTACCAGAGCTGAAAAAAAATTATTATAATTATAATTATTGTTTTTTTTAAGTTACATTCTATCAATTATCGTAAGTTTAAAAGTGGTTTTTTTAGTAAATCTTATTGAATTTTGAGTTGATTGTGCGTCTTATTGTTATTTACGACTTAAAGCATATTAAAATAAAATGTCATCCACCAAGTTCAACGAATGTGTTATTTGTGGGAAATTAATCTCCAAAACAAATATTAGCAAGCATAGGACAAGATGTAGCGAAACAGGTTCAACAATAAATCGTTCGTTACCTACTAAGCCTTGTACTCAATGTGGAAAAATAATTAGCATTGCTAATTTAAGTAAATTTGCATTGCATCAACCGGACATGGAACATTGAAAATAAAAATTGATCATCCTGAAACTGAAGCTTCTACTTCCAAACAAATTAAGATGTCTAATGACCAAACGCCGATTAGATCTGCATTCAACAACCAACTCCTGGATTTTCTTTTTACTTCGAAACCAGGCTGTGATATTTCTAGTTTCTTGAGTGAAATTAAAACATCTATCATAAATATTTTGAAAAATAAACTGGAAAACAACTCCATAAAAGCATATGTTGATCTAATCTGTAAATATAAGAAAACCAATGGTACAAGAAATATTTTTTTTCACAAAACGAAAAACCAAGTTCTTTATTTGGCAGACATTGATAATTTGAATGTTTTTTATTGTAATCTTACTAGTGAATTGATTAGGAAACATGATGAATTCGAGGCTAAGGGATCAGGTTGGTCTTTATGTAGAAGTCCTCACAGATTAATCGCTTATGTAAACAAATTTACACCTTTTTCTGCTTCGAGCTACGTTCCACTTCCAGTAGAAATTCAGCATAAGAGAGCCCTGCTGAACATTCATAACACCGACAATAAGTGTTTTATGGGGTGCATTTTAGCAGCGCTTCACCCGTTTCATTGTTCAAATAATCAGGAACAGGTTAGTCACTATAAGAAATATATAGATGAGATTGAATATGCTATGACAGGCATCGAATACCCTGTTGCTATTTCTGTCATAACAAAGTTTGAAAACAGGGCACGAAATAGAGAAGGAAAACGATTAGCTATAAATGTATATTCGAATACTTCAGTTAAGCATTTTGTGCATCCTGTTAGGATAACTAATATTGTTGATGACGAAGCCATGGAAATCAATCTGCTTCTCATTGCCGACGATGATGTTCATCATTACACGCTAATTCGTTCACTCTCCCGCTTGGTCAGAAGCCAAACAACCAAGCTTGATGCACACATTGAAGTTTGTCCAAGATGTTTAACCGTACTCGACGATCATGACCGACGTAATTACCAAGATTTCCAAAATCAAGAAATTGCCATACAAAAACTTGCTGAACATAAAATCTACTGTGGAGTCAACAGACCGGCTCGCATTTTAATGCCCAAAGCAAATGAATTCGAAGAATTTAAAATGCACAAGGCCTTGTTGGAACATCCGGCTATTATCATCGCAGACTTTGAGGCATTTCTCAAACCATTGTCTTATTGCGATCAGGATCCCGAATTTTCTTCCACAACACCGTACCAGCTTCATGATCCAAATAGTTTTGGATATGTTGTTGTTTGGCAGGATAGGATAGATAAACCATATATATATCGCGGGCCGAATGTTATTGAACTCTTTTTTAAAAAAATGGTGGAGGAGGTTGAGAAAATTGGCAGACTTTTATGCCAATCGAAATCAATGCTTCCATTATCCAGTGATGAACTTCAATCTTACAATAACATTGAAACGTGTTCGGTGTGTGATCAACATTTCACGGATGAAAATCGGAAAGTATTTCACCTTAATCATTTCACTGGAAACTACATTAGTGGAATCTGTAACACCTGCAACCTCAAGATCCAGAAGCCCAAATTCGTACCAAAATTTTTTCACAATGGATCCAATTATGACTTCCATTTTTTAATTAGGAATCTTGGATACGATACGCAAAAAATAGATATCCTTGCTCAAAACGAAGAACGTTATATTTCTATAAGTAAGAAAGTTAAAATTATAGGAACGAATGAAATCATAGAGATGAGGTTTCTAGATTCTTTTAGATTCCTATCGGCAAGTCTCGATGCTTTAGCGAGTAAACTTACTGACGAACAATTTAAAATTACAAAAGCTAGTTTTCCCAACATACACGTAGAACTGATTAAACGTAAAGGCATTTATCATTACGATTATGTAACCGATGAATCTAAATTTGACGATGACACTCTCCCACCTCAAAAAGAATTATTCAGTCAACTGAAAAAAACCGGAATTACGAATAAAGAATACGAACATGCGAAATTAATATGGAAGGAATTGAGATGCAATACTGTCGGCGATTATCACGATGCATATCTCAAATTAGACAACAATACTTGCTGATGTTTTTCAGGTATTCAGAAAAACAGCAATAAATATTTATAAATTAGATCCAGCATACTTCTACAGTCTTCCTGGTTTGGCGTGGTCTGCTATGTTGCTCCAGACCAGGATCAAGTTGGAATTGATATCGGATGTGGACATGTTACTTTTTATAGAAAGGGGGATACGTGGGGGGATGGTGCAATGCTCACAGAGACATTCAAAGGAAAACAATATTCACATGTCTGAGAATCAATACGATGCAAATCGACCTTCGAATTACATATTTTACGCTGACGTAAACAATCTCTACGGATTCGCAATGATACAAAAACTTCCATACGGAGGATTCGAGTGGCTGGATCCCATTTCAATTGATATTAATCATTTCGACGATCGTGAATTTAGTCTGTTTATTGAGGTGGACATTGAATTTCCAAATAATTTCATGATACTTTTTCCGATTTACCTCCGGCTCCCGAAATTAAATGTCCACCTGATTCTAATCAAAGCAAGCTTATGTTAACTCTGGAGAGAAAAGAGGGATATGTCGTCCACTACAAGAATCTCCAGTTTTTGATTGGGAAGGGTGTTCAGGTAGTAAATGTGAGAAGAATTCTCAAGTTCAAACACTCTCCATGGTTAAAATCTTATATTGAGACCAACACGAGATACAGAAGAGCTGCCATTTCAGAATTAGATAAAGATTTTTATAAAGTAATGCATAATGCCGTTTATGGAAAAACGATGGAGAACGTCAGAAAGCATATAGACATAAAATTGGTTTCAGATAACAATAAATGTAGAAAATTGGTATCTGATCCTAGATTCAAATCGCGAAAAATTTGCAACGAGAATTTAACACTTTTTAATCTAGATATAAAATTAATAAAATTCAGAAAACCTATTTACGTTGGTGCAACAGTTCTTGACTTGTCGAAACTGTACATGTTCGTATTTCATTATAAAATTATGAAACCCTTCTATAATGATAAGCTGTCAATTTTGTACATAGACAGCGATAGTTTTATTTATGACATACAAACACCTAACCTCTACGAAGATCTTAAACATCCTTCCATGCTTGGGTATTTCGACACTTCTTCCTATCCTCAACCTAACAGATTTGGAATTCCTTCCCACAACAAGAAGATTCTGGGCAAATTAAAGGATGAATGTGACGGCAATATTATTGTTGAGTTTGCTGGTTTGAGTTCGAAGATGTATACATTCATAACAGAAAGAAAATAAGAATGGAACAAAATTATCTATAAGTTTTATATTAGCAGTAGCTGGATATTCTTCACCATTACTTTGTTTTCCAATATCAAATTTTATATACAGATCAGATCTATGTGGATTCATGAATCCATCCCCCACCGTGATGTCATACTGTATTTCTTTATTGGGCTGATTCAAATTTGCAAATATCCTCCTGTTTGGAGGGAAGGACTGTAATTCATAACTCTCAATATTTTTCATCTTGGTATTTATTTATATATTTTAAATATTAATTTCTATTATCGCAGTGCTATTAGCACCGGCAAAATCGATGATTTCATTTTTCTCATTTGTAATTGTTATCTCTATGTAATTTACTTTATCAATAGAAACAGGGAAATAGACTGGTGGGATTGGAGAATAGATGATAGGTTCCATAAATTCCGAATTTGGTTTAAATGTAGCAATAATACCTGTCTCCTTGTGACTGCCAATCGAATTTTCTTCTGCTTTGATAATCATACCTTTGGCAATGTTACAGTGAATATTCAATGTCTCAATAGCTAAGAATTTTGGTATAAATTTACCTATGTGCCTAATACATGGTTCTAATTTGCTATTGTTCTCGAATCCAAAAAGTTCTCCCATGGTAGATAAGTCCACTGTTTTATTGGTAGTTACAATCTCTACTCTGTGTGTTACAGAATTTTGAGAAAGCAAGACAGTGTTTGGAAGTTCAAATTGTAAAGTAGATAAGTTATACTGTCCAGGAGGAATAATTATTTTTTCATTACCTACTAATATAGTATTGTTGTAGGTAGTTACATTTGGTATCAGATACATACTGTAGAATGCTCTCAGAGCTATGGATTTTGGATAGATATCATCGTGAAGATGTAGTTTCAAAACCGAAGTCACGCTGGAGAGATGAAAGATTCCCATATTTAATATATAATATAGCTTTTTGAAAATCTCTTAATTTGATGTTTGGTATTTTATTTAAAATTCTGAGCATCGTAATGCATACATGGCCACATATAATTTGATCGAAATCTTGAATACGATCGTCGTTGTAATAAATTTTAACATGTTTCAAGTAACGAATTAATTCTGCAGGGGGTACCCCTAGGAAAGAATCGAAAATCAAAGCATTGTCATTTTGTTTATAATAGCATATCCAGTGAGTACCAACGTTTTCGGACTTGTCCAAATTCAGCACGCCACATTCTCGAGAGTGAGGACTACCTTTAGGAAGAGAATCAGACATGAAAACCCCCCTGAAGTGTTTAATTTTAAATATTTTAATTAAAGATTCAATGTCTTGGTTGGTAAGAGCTTCTTCTTTTCTTTTAATTTTCTAAGTGCTCTAGACTTCACACCTTTGCCTATTTTTTCTCCATGGCAAGATTATGACACTTCTGCTCTTCTAGTTCTGCCTTATTTCTTTTCGAATCAATTATAATTTTGACAATAGCAGCACTACCCCCAGGTAAGCTCCCAATTGCCCCCATTGCAGCCAGGATAGCTGGAATGCTGAATAGAAATCCTCCATTGCATGTTTTCTTTCTTGTATTTTGCAATCGTTTCAATTGTGGCGTACTGAGTAATAATTTCATTCCATTTGCTTTGGCTATACATTGCCTCTTCTTTTCTTGTTGTTTTTTAGTTAAAATCGAATTAAGTTTTAAATTTTTAAGATCGTGATATGGTATTTGGTATACAACTCCTTTTGGTTTCATGTTGTTTTATTATTATTATTATTATTATTATTCAGGGTATTTATATTACAAACCCCACCCTAATTTTTGTTTTGTATTAATAGCAATGGTTGTACCCAACGCTGTTATTTTTTCACCCAATGATGCATCTCTGCTTGTTAATCTTACAAAAGCTGCCTCTTCCAGTTTTTGATCAGCCACATGACGATCATTCAGATCTTTGTGTGTGTTGTATGCAATATCATGTTCTTTGGAAGCTGCATCCAGAGGATTAATACCCCTGTCCCCTCTTTCTATTCGTTTCTCAAGTTTTGTACCAGGACCACAATATTGATAACCAGGCACGTGTAACTCGAACGGAAGTTTATTAATAATATCATTCACTAAACCTCGACCCTCTGATATATTCCAGAATTTAGGAGGTAAAGTATTGATAATTTTAATTAAGTATCGTATACCTTTAGGATCGTTTACAATAAAATTAGCTAATTTGTCACTAATCATGTTTACAATACCCATTTTCTCATTATGGAAATTATTGTTCCCAGCATTTTCCTCCCCTGCTATAACCAGCAACCTATCTATAAGTTTTCTCACATCGTTTATCCATACTAATTCCTTAGGTAGAGTATTGTATTGTTTTATACCACTATTGGTTTTTAGTTGGTTCCAGATAGGTTTAATCAGATTTTTGTATTTATCCCCGCTGCTCGATTTCACACGTTTTTGACTGGCATCGTTATTTTGGTACAAAGCATCAGAGAGTGTCAAAATTTCAGAGTAACTTTGATAATCATCTTGTGTAAACATTTTTGGTTGTTTTTTGGTAATGAGGTCCCATAGCCCTACGGTACCAGGATATCTGGACCAGCTGTTTCTCCCACCCAAATTAATTTTTATGTTGTCCCCTTCGAATGTAACTTTAGATTTGCCAATTTTCCATACTACGCCTTCATTTCCCTCCATAGTTGGATACAAACCAAATACCTCATCTTTTTCGAATTTTCCTGTACTCAGGTAATCCATTGCCAGGGGACTCAACTCGATTTTCTCTGATTCTTCTATAGCTGTTTTAGCAGGTGGTTCCTTAAGTACCAGGGGAGTGTGGGTGCTGGATAAAGGGGTAGGTGGAAAATCTGCATAATTTTTAGCAGTAAGAGGTACCAATTCATTGATGAGGTTTTTATTTTGTTCTGTCACACCCTTAAGCTATTTACCAAGACCACTGATTGCATCGATAATAGGTTGGCCTTGACGCTTGTGTTGTTCGTAAAAACGTTGATTATCTGATATCCAACCTTTGAAATGTTTGGACAAGTACTCTCGTAATTTCGAATTATCTTCTATTTCATGTTTCGTCATATTTTTTTTTTGATTAATGGTTATTTTATATCGTTTCAACGTTTAAAAAGTCGTTGATTTTATTTCTAAACTTACCATTGTTAGGTTTCCGAGTCATGTCGATAGTAACAAAACCAAAATCGTCGCTGTTCCAACAAGATGAACAGAATTTTGAAAATTGGTTGTAATTTAAGTCTCCTCCCACATAATCATCGTATACATGTTTCAAATTAGTATGATCTTGACGAAGCAAACAAATTAAGATTGTATTATCTTGTAGTAATTGTTTGGGAATTTTCGAATAAGTTTGAGCTAAATAAAAGCAGTCTGTTTCTTTGTGACGACCCTGTGTAAAAAAATTCTAATTTCATTCTGATTTTCCAGAATAACATCATCGAATACCACAACAGAATTTTTCAAACATTGGTCGAGAGGTTTTATTGTTGATGCAAATGTAGCTATGCCCAGTCCCTCGTACAGCTTCATGAGTTGTTGGTATTTCGGTTGTTCTAAACTCTTTGAGAATACATACAAGTGTCAATTTTTCGAATCTAGCCAATTGGGGGCAAGCAAGAAATTATCAACCAGCAAAGTGGTTTTTCCACAACCTGATGCGCCTGCAATGAGGCATCTTATGTTATCAGGTAACAACTCTCCATTTTTTTAATTAGTTTCCACTACATCTGGTAAAAACTGTACCACATTCCATGTTGGTGTCAAAGAATCACCTGGTTTGCTTCTATCCAACTTTTGTCTGGCAGACCTAATCATTTCACATACAATTTATTATTTTTCTTCTTCAATATTTTCTCGATTAGTATGTATCTCGATATTTTGTTTTACTAAGTTCCTCTTCATAGAATCTCCCCTTCAATATTTTGTTATGATTATCTTTTATTATACAGGGTGTCGCAAAACTCTTTCAACAACGCTTGGGTGCTGGTAGATATCATAAAAACAAGTAACTTTTCCCTATAAAGTTTACCTCGAAAGCGCTTAGTTTCTGCGCTATAAGCGCTTAAAATCTATCCTGTACGTATGCAACCCAACACAACAAACGCTTGCTCTGACATAACTACCAGGGGCGCGTGGCAGGGTTGCCACTACCGTTCCTCGTTAAGAGAGACGACTTGAAAACAACAACTTGGGAGTCTTGCCTGAGCAAAATCCAAAACATTAATGATACTTACGATGTTGTAAGAAGCATTGACAATATTTATAAACTGACCAAGACAAATAATGGGCAGACTGAAATTCAAGATTACTCATTCTAAAATATCTCCATAATTGATTGATTGATTTGGTTTATTTTAATTCGCTTTTCTGCCACCTTTGGCTAATCGCGAAGATGAGGATGATATGATGAAATAACAAATGACACCAATGTCTAGGCCAGGATTTAAACCCGAGACACCTGGCGCCGTATCGAGCTATGCTAACCACATCACCACGGAGTGTTTCGTGTATCATGCAATATCAACAATTGCAAGGGACAAGTGAGATAGGGGAAATCCACGAACGAACAAATGCAAACAAGATGTGTTTCCTGCCTCGTTTCGAACGCGCAGACTGTAATGCTATTAAACTTTATTTGAAAATTATTCCTATCTCTGCTAGTGTTATTGCTAGTCGTGTTCGTCTCATAAAGAAATAATTGCGAGGCTCTTTTAATTTAAGGATTGATTGATTCACTGCTTGATTGATTTGCTTTATTTTACTTCGCATTCTGTGCCAATTTTGGCTAATTTACGAAGATGGGGATGAGCGATGATATGATTAAATTGATAAATGGACACTCACAAACATACATGCCCAAGTCGGGATTCGAACCCATGATACCTGGCTTATTTTAGAAAACAGTGGCAACCTATAAATTTACCGACAACTGATATGCATGTAAGAAAAATTGTGTGTTTTAAAAGTGTGTATCAAGAAAATTCCAATGATTATTTGCAATACTAGGAACATGCGAATTAAAAACTATCTCTCTCCCTCTATCTCTCCCCCCCCCCTCTCTCTCTCTCTCTAGTTCACAATTTTCTAATAAATAAATTGCAATAACATTACAGTGTGCGTGTTCGAAACGAGGCAGCAAACACATCATGTTTGCATTTGTTCGTTCGTGGATTTCCCCTATCTCACGTGTCCCTTGCAATTGTTGATATTGCATGATACACGAAACACTCCGTGGTGATGTGGTTAGCATAGCTCGATACGGCGCCAGGTGTCTCGGGTTTAAATCCTGGCCTAGACATTGGTGTCATTTGTTATTTCATCATATCATCCTCATCTTCGCGATTAGCCAAAGGTGGCAGAAAAGCGAATTAAAATAAACCAAATCAATCAATCAATTATGGAGATATTTTAGAATGAGTAATCTTGAATTTCAGTCTGCCCATTATTTGTCTTGGTCAGTTTATAAATATTGTCAATGCTTCTTACAACATCGTAAGTATCATTAATGTTTTGGATTTTGCTCAGGCAAGACTCCCAAGTTGTTGTTTTCAAGTCGTCTCTCTTAACGAGGAACGGTAGTGGCAACCCTGCCACGCGCCCCTGGTAGTTATGTCAGAGCAAGCGTTTGTTGTGTTGGGTTGCATACGTACAGGATAGATTTTAAGCGCTTATAGCGCAGAAACTAAGCGCTTTCGAGGTAAACTTTATAGGGAAAAGTTACTTGTTTTTATGATATCTACCAGCACCCAAGCGTTGTTGAAAGAGTTTTGCGACACCCTGTATATGTATTTCTATTCCCTGGTAAAACTTGAACTACTGAGAATAACTCCGTATTCCAATTTTTAATGAATCCCTTCTCGAATAACTGTTTATATTTACTGACCCTTACCTGATCCCCTATTTTAAACTTTGGTTTCTTGGTAGTATATGTATATTTTTTACAATAAACAGTAGAAATCAATCGTTGCTCTTCAGATTTGGTTACCTCAGCAGGTTTCATGTGAATAGTACTGTGTACTGTATTGTTGTAATCATGAACTAACTCGGGTAAAATTTGCACCCACTTATAATTGCCTTGTAGAGTGAATTGTCTCCACATGCGATTTTTTAATGTTCTGTTGAATCGTTCCACTATAGTAGCTTTCAGATCACTGTATGTAGAATAATGTTTAATATTATGTTGTTGCATTAACTTAGCAAATGTAGAATTGTAAAATTCTTTCCCTCTATCTGTCTGTAAATATTTTGGTATCCTTCCCTCACTAAATATCGACTTAAAAGCCTCGGTAACACAAGTACCAATCTTGGATTTTAAGGGAACAGCCCATGCATATTTGCTAAAAGTATCAATAACTGTAAGCATACATTTGTAACCATGATTTATCTTATCCAAATTTTTTAAAGTCCCCCTTGGAGGGGCCATCTCGATCAGATCAGCCTGGAAGAATTCATTTATACCTTTTGTTACTACACTTAATCGCTTGTAATTCCGACGGATTGTGTAATTCATGAACTGGCCGCGGTGGCTCAGTCGGTAACGCGTCTGACTACCATGCTAAAGGTCCCGGGTTCGATCCCCGGCCGGTTCAAATCCGGGAACTTTTCTAACGATGGAAGCGGCCCCGGCGCCCACCCAGCGTCGAATAACATGGGTACCTGGGGGAAACCCTGGGGGGTAAAGGCGGTCAGGGGCGTAATGCTGATCACATCACCCCCACTCACGACCGGATCAAGAATGTGTGGGGCGTTACCCCCACACCCCCTATACGCCTTCATGGCGTGGTGCTAAGCACAGGGGAACACTTTACCTTTTTTTTTATATCTTGTCTTGACATCGAGTTCGAAGTGAGAATATCGCATAAAATGGATTGTCCTCAGGGTATAATCGCTTCATGTCAAATACTAGCTTGTCACCAATTTCAATATCAAAAACTGATAATTGTTCGTCGTCATGTACTTTATATTTATTGGTAGACTCATCCCAGTATGCAATAGGTATTTGAACTGCCTTATGTATACCATCTTTTCGCACTATAGTAAACTGAGGAACTTCAATATGTTTTCCATGTTTTAGAAAACTAAACTTCAGAAATCGTAAACTACGATTTCTGAAGTTTAGTTTAGTACCATCAACAAAAAATTCATGTACCTGAGTGTACGGATATAATTTGTAAACATTGCCAGCATTGACGTACGTCCAGTGCCCTCGAGAATTTGGAACACTTTGTAACCTAACAATTTCCATAGAATAAAATTGACGAGTATCTACGTCATCTAATCTGCTTAATACCGGTTCCAAGTGTTCGTTGATAGTACGAACCAACTCATCGTAGCTAGGTTTGATTTTTACATCAACATACAGTTGTTTATATTCCTCTTTGAAATCGTGAAGTTGAGTAGCAAAACCTGATAAAGCAGATTCTTGACTTGCTTCAAGAGTAGTAATTTGTAACGTAATATTAGAAATAATCTCCTGTAAATTTTCTACAAGTTTCAATTTAGAACTCTGGGTAGCAAGATCGTGTACTTGGCTTCTGATTTCTGTAAATAATGCATGTAGTTCATTAATTATTTGATTGTAGGGGAGACTAGCAACAGTTTCTCTGATTTGCGTAATTTCTGCTTGAATGTTTTTCATATCCTCAGATTTTAAAATTCGATGTACTGCTCTCCTCATAGCTCTGATTTCCTGAGAAGTAGGCAAAGCAACTACAGTATTCTGAAGTGTGGTAAGAGTTAATTTTATAGCATCGAGTTCTGTTGCATCAGCTGCATTTTTCAAAATTTCTTGCAGTTGCGTTATGTCATCCTGCGTAGGGGTAGACTGTTGCAGTGTCTCTAATTTACTCTGATTGTCGTCAATGAGATGATGGAAATGCGATAATTCTGATTCAGAATTCAAACTTTCAAGCTTAGTAACTTGCTGTTGAACTATAGCTAGAATATCAGTAATGCCAGGCAGTTTCAATTCCAGAGTTTCCTGTACACTTGTTAGCTCATTTCTCATAGTTGCCATAGTATCTTCTATGTGAGCTATGGTACCTTGTATCTTCCCAAAATCTTCATAAGTCTCCAACTGTAATTTGATGCCGGCAACGCTCCGAGCAATAGCATTTAATTCAGAAGATGAAGGTAAATTATTGATAAAATCTTCCAATGTCTGTAGTTTCGATTGAACTTCTGTTATAGCTGTATGCAGTTCATCTGTATGCAATTCAGATTTGATACTTTGCATTGTAGGAACTTCGAAAGATTAAAACTGTTCTTGCAATTTAGCAATACTAGCATTTACCTGCTCATATTCTTCTTGAGTTTTGATATTCTGGATGATGGTTTGCAGTTCGGTACGAATACTATTTGCCTGGTTATTTAATTGCTGTTTCAGCTGTTCGGTATCCATTCTCTGGATTTGTCTAAATTTATCAAGTTCTTTTTTCAAGTTGGCAATATTCTCTTCTAAGTTCTGAAGATTATCTATTGAAGCTAAATTAGTATATTTCTCAAGCAAAGATTTGAGTTCTCCATCAGTTTATACTATAGGATCAATCAGTTGAGTTTGAAGATTTGTAATCTCTGCTTGAATATTTAGATTTAGCGAATTCTGAAATATGAGTAAATCTGATTTCAGTTTTTTTAGACGCATCTAAACTAGCAATCTCGCTGGAATTATCTGGAATCTCCTGTCGCCTTCTATTAAAAAATATATACATGGTTTTTTGTTTTTTGTTTTTAGGTATTTTATATATTAATAAGAGGATAGATTATTCTTATTTCGATAAACAGAGAAATCAATTTATCATACTCTAATTATCTCAGCATACAAAAATTCGCCAACTTCCACATCATAAAACGTATCAGGAAGTAATGTACTATGTTTAATTCTATACAAATTTCGACCTATGTGCAAAACTGCCGCATTGGGTGGTGAAATGTTTATTTGAATTTCCCCACTAACAGGTAACTTATATGATGATAAGTTATTATTAAATACAAATAAGTGCTTTCCAGTATCCTCGTCAACATGAGACCAAATACTGTTCAAGTGAACAAGAAGTAACCCTTTCAATTGATGATAAATATCTCTAAATACATCCATGTTTACTGGAATTCTCTCTACAGGCTGATTATGTTGTTGCTTTTTAAACCCAAAAATATTCATGACGTTTTATTTTATATTAGATATTTTTTTATTATATATAAAATATATATTTGTACTAACTATAAAAAAATTAATAAATACACCAAAACTTAATCTGATCGGAATTACTATGAAAAAAAATCACTTCATACACTTTTTTAAACTTAAAATAATAAATAGTATGTAGCTTTAAAATAAATTAAATACTTAACTTTTAACACTGCAACAACACATCCGTACTTTTTAAACACTCTCACGATACTAACTGATCTGTAATGCGAAAACCCTTTAAGTAACCTAAGCGCAGATGAAAACATCCGAAACAGTAAGTCAATCAGAAGACACCCATTACGTCATAACCAACAACACGGGTCTGCGTAATAACGTGTTGCGTAAACATTGCGCAATAGTTTACCTTACGACCCATCGCAATGTTGCGTAATTTAACTCGAAAGAAATTATGACACTCGTACCAAGTACGAGATGAAAAAATCACAGATTTGCAATAGTATAAAATCGACAAAAACATCGTCAAAATAGGTTTTGCACTGTGGTTAAATTAATAAAAACAATAGGCCTCGTACCAAGTATGAGTTTGAATCGGCAAAATAGATGTACTTATAAAAAACTGGAAAAACCCACAGGTGTCTGTCAAGTAAACCTGAAATAGACCGGAAGTAAACCGGAAGTAGACCAGAAGTAAACTGGAAGTAGACGGGAAGTAAATTTGTGCGGTTGTGAGTGGGCGTGCGTGGGTGTGTGTGGGTGTAGGTGTGGGTGTGCGTGGGTGTGCTTGGGTGTGTGTGGGTTTGTGTGTGTGTACGTGGGTGTGCGTGGGTGTAGGTCTTACGGACTTTAACTCGAAAGAAATTATGACACTCGTACGAAGTACGAGATGAAAAATCACAGAGTTGCAATAGTATAAAATCAACAAGAACAACGTCAAAATAGGTTTTCCATTGTAGTTAAATTAATAAAAATAATAGGCCTCGTACCAAGTATTGCTTTGAATGTATATGATTACACTACTGTTGTGGATTTTAATTTTATGTCCACTTTATGCGCAGTTAAGCTAATGGGGATTGGACCTACAGTTAAGTGGTATCAGAACCACCGTGTATCGAACCCGGGACATCTTAGTTTCAAGGCAACGATGTTACCACTGTGCCAACAAGGAGGGCCCGACCCTGTGGCCGAGTGGTTAGCACATCGCGCTGCGACGCCAAGGGTCCCGGGTTCGAATCCCGGTCGGGCTTGGTTGTTTGTGAATGTCCATTCATCAATTTCATCATTTCATCACTCATCCCCATCTTCGCAAATTAGCCAAGAGGCACAAAACGCGAAGTAAAATAAACTAAATCAATCAATCAATCAACCAACAAGGAGGCTCTAATCTTCAATTCGTGAAAATAGATAGGTAGAAGTTTGATATTTATTTTTGTATGTAGGCCTACGTAAATATATCACAATATGAGTCTCTTAATTACGCAAATAAGAATGAAATTCTTAAAATCTTTCCTTACTGACATAGTGTACATTTCCATATTTTGTTTATGAGGTATATATTTTTAATCACAATGCCACATCACTTCAAACATCCCACCCCAAATGAGCTAAAAAAAACATCCCAGCAGCAATTTTTTGTACATTAGAACACTACAGGGTGGCTCAATAAGTCACTTAACACCCTCAGTACAAGGCCACTGCGGCATGGAATGTGAAAATGGCGATGACCAATCATTGCCTGGACAAGGGGGAACCACATTGACCACCCACACGGTCGGCGGCCATCTTGATGTCCGCCATCTTGAATTCAACTTCAGAATTTTAAATGGGAAGGGGGTCGTGCGACATATCAAAATGGGCTAGAATTTCACGAGAAATGCAATGGTGAGGGATTTTGCGACGTATCTTTTACCAGTAAAAAGTTATGACTGAATTCTTGTACCAATTAGCTCCTTTTCGAGGTGTTAGAAAAATGCCTTAAAATTTGTTTAGCGCATCGGTAATGCATCGAGATCAAAGTGACGTCTAGGGAGAAAAGTTCGCATGCCATTGCACACGATTTTAATCGGATACATCCATGAAGAGCTGTGCATTATGAATGGTTGTCGCGACCAATTTACAGTGTGACGCTTCCATTGAATTAAAAGTCCTTCACAGTGACAAGGCTAATGTTTATGTTCATAAGGAAGTTTATAAACAGAATATTCGATGCTTTTTATCTGATACCTAACTTTGGACAAAAACTGGTTCATAACGTTCCCATAAGTGTTCTGGTGTTCTTCCCTATTGAAAAAAAACTCTGTAAAAAGTACCTTCTTCCATAAGCAAGGATGAAAAAAACTGTTTATTTAACAAATCCAATTACCTAACTTTGGACAAAAACTGGTTCATAACGTTCCCATAAGTGTTCTGGTGTTCTTCCCTATTGAAAAAAAACTCTGTAAAAAGTACCTTCTTCCATAAGCAAGGATGAAAAAAACTGTTTATTTAACAAATCCAATTAGCCCGAAGCATTTAAGGTTCCGTTGATGGAAAATTGACTAACCAATCGTGTTCCACATAGCACGCCACACCAATAACTTACCAACACTAACCATTCAGTTTTGATCTGTCGAAAATGGGTTATCAGATAAAAAGCATCGAATATTCTGTTTATAAACTTCCTTATGAACATAAACATTAGCCTTGTCACTGTGAAGGACTTTTAATTCAATGGAAGCGTCACACTGTAAATTGTTCGCGACAACCATTCATAATGCGCAGCTCTTCATGGATGTATCCGATTAAAATCGTGTGCAATGGCATGCTAACTTCTCTCCCTAGACGTCACTTTGATCTCGATGCATTACCGATGCGCTAAACAAATTTTAAGGCATTTTTCTAACACCTCGAAAAGGAGCTAATTGGTACAAGAATTCAGTCATAACTTTTTACTGGTAAAAGATACGTCGAAAAAACTTCACCATTGCATTTCTCGTGAAATTCTAGCCCATTTAGATATGTCGCACGACACCCTTCCCATTTAAAATTCTGAAGTTGAATTCAAGTTGGCGGACATCAAGATGGCCGCCGACCGTGTGGGTGGTGTCAATGTGGTTCCCCCTTGGCCTGATAACGATTGGTCCTCACCATTTCCATGTTGCGTGCTGCAGTGGCCTTGTACTGGGGGTGTTAAATGACTTATTGAGCCACCCTGTATAATATGGTGCGATAGCCCAGGTTTTTAACCCAAAATACGCCACTGGTTAAATAGCATATTGCATATATGTTCAGTACTTCCTTAAAATTCAGTCGCCGCTGTTCTCCAGGGGGGGGCAAGCCCCCTTGCCCCCTTCTGGACGCTCATGCCTCTCACAATTCGCAAGAAACCGTTTCGAAGTGGAGTAAAGAAAATTGGGACGTTTTAGCTCCTGTTGCACACTCTACACCCTCGTTGTAGTAGAAAATGTCGCAACATTCATATTTATAATATTACTATGTACAATAATACTGTTATTAGTGAATATTATCCTGATTAAGAATGTGTACATTTGTGCTAATTATAGTATTTGCTAAGGAGATCAAATTTAATTGATTATCTAAAATGAAGCTACTGGTTTACAAACAAATTTATCTACTAATATGACGTTATGAATACTTTCCTGATATGTTGTTTGCAGATATAGAATACGGATGACTTTAATTTCTTTAAGAAATTTCATATTGGAGTACCGGATGGATGTGTGCCATGCCACGAAAGGCGCTCACATTGAACATTTATGAGGTACGCTATGTAAACTTGTGCGGTTGTTGTTTACTCCCACATAAGCTTTGTCCTTGCATAAGGGAAATTAAAGGACACGCTGTATACAGTAATCCAGGCTTAAAAGTTAATAAAAAATAATTAATGACTTTTAAGTATATAGATATATTTCCGTACAGCTTTCTTCTATAACACCATTAAGCCTTGTTTCCATGATATGAATAACTAAATATGCTGACCAAGCCAGTAATTCATTTTATTAAAAACATAAACGAAACGTTACGTTTAGTTTATGTTTATAATAAAATAAATTTCTGGCTTGGTCAGCATATTTAGTTATTTAGTTTTCTTCTGTCTATAGAGTAACTCAAAAAGTTTTTTTACATACCTATTACACCTCGATATGTGCACCATTAGTAGTGAGAGATGTCCAACCTTTATCCAAGCTCCGCGCAAGTGTTGTACAGTATTACTAGCGTCAAATTCCGTTTTGCAGCACAAATGCGACGTGGGAGATCAGAAAGGTTACGATATCATGTTTGGTGCACTTCAGACTTTACACAAAAAATCAAGCGAAGTAATATCCATAGTAAAAAGAAACAAAACTTTTTGAGTTACTCTATAGATAGAAGAAAACTGCATAGAAATATCTCTGTATACTTAAAAGTTATTAATTATTATTTTATTATACTTTTAAGCCAGACACACTATATACCACTGTAAGTTAACGGTTCGACACTGTGGAAGAGGAAAGTCACAGTTTATAATTCTTTTGTAGAATGTTTCTCTATCCTGTATATTTAAAGAAGAAGGAATATAATACTGGAATGCTTACAATTAATGGAGTTTACTAGTAACGGAGAAATAATATACAGGGTGTTCATAAAGTCCATGTAAAAATATAGCTCGGAAACTACATGCAATAGAATAATGTTGTTGATAGCAAAATAAGCTACAACTCTCCACGTTTATATGCCAATCACTTCAATGTGCGCCCCTCTAGTTGCTCTCAGAACATCAGGCGGTAATCCACTTCTGCCCATACACGCCCCAGCATATCAACAGTAACAGTTAGGATACTCTCAGCTATTCTTCTTCGAAGAGTAGCAACATCTGGAACAGGAGTGCGGTAAACACAATCTTTGACATACCCCCAGCAGAAGAAATCCTAGGGTGTGATATCAGGAGAGCACGGTGGCCAGGGTATTGTAGGTCCATCACGACCTATTAACCTGCCAGGGAAATGTCTATCCAGAAGACCTCGAACATCCTTGGACCAATGAGGGGGTGCCCCATCTTGTTGAAAAATTATGGTAGGCTGGAATTCCTCCAACTGAGAAAGAAGGTATTGTTCAAGCATGTCGTATTAATGTTGTAATGGTACCGGGATTTTATGAACACCCTGTATATATTATGTGTACAGTCTAGATTCTTTGTAAAAGAACATGAATTGAAATAACATGGGAATTGAACACCCTAATTGCTTTAATCCTGCATTGGTCGACTGATGTCACTGATGGTCGAAATGTTAGCATGACGCTAACATGTCCATTTTTTTAAAATTTCGTTTATCTTTTTTTGTTCTAATTTTTTTTTGTTAATTATGTGCATATACAACATTGTTGTTTCGTCACGTCTAGTGTACAGTGGCCCATGAACATTTCTTCGAGTTTGATGGTCATTTTCGAGGCTGACGTTTCACTGTTCCTTTCATGATCGCTTATGGCAGGCTCCTTCACATCACTATCTTCTGAATCAAGAATATCGCACTGCTCCTCACGTACACTTTCATAGTCTCTATCGCGTATTAACCATTGCAACATATGAGTATTGTCCATCGTGAAAGAAGTCACTCAATTCAATTCACTAACACCAAAAAAAATTAAAAACTGAAAAAAAAAAAAAAAAAAAACAGTCCCGCGGTTGATAGACACGTGAGCGTCACGCTAACATTTTGCCAATTTGTTAACAGAATCACCGCACAGCTCCTAATAACGGAAGGGAACGCTCCATCCTCTTATATATTTTTTCACCCGTAGCAAAACAAAAGACAATTAGACTGCGTCTCAAAGAGCTTTCGTATTTTACCACAGATATATAAGCAGATAAATTTCAATGTTAGCGCTAGTATGTCGATCAACGGGAGTTAATACTGATACTACAAAGTAGCCCATACTTGTGTGTGCATGTGTTAGTAAATACCATGAGGTTTTTGCGATCTTCCACAACGTGCATTTCTTGAATTGGAAAATTGTCTATCGGGATCACTCGTGAAGTCTCTCCAAAACGTCCAGGCGCAGTTCCAGTATATTGGGTTCGATAATGGATCCAGGTCTGTGTTGGCTGCCGGGACAAGTGTTGCATTGTACTGCCGAAACTTCTCAACAATGAAATCAGACTCCGCGTGCAGCCCGTATACATTGTTGTGTTCGCACGGGTCGTTCTCCAAGTCGAAGAGGCAGGGAGATGAGAGCGGGTTGCACTGTCGGTCCTGTTCATTTCTGGAGCCACAGTGTACCTGAGACTGCGACCTCAGTTCCAAGATATTTGGCGGCAAGGGACAACCGGCGGACGATAGAGCCTGGGCTGATTTGCTCCTGTACACAGCAGAAACGTCGTAGATCCCAAGATTATCTTGGTCGTCTGGTTCAAACCACCTGTCGTAATTTCCATTGTCTGTTGTGCCTGGAAATGCAAGCAAAAATTTTCAGAAACATGCATACAAATAATTCATATTTATTTACCTTATTTTACCTTAAGTTTCAGATACAGTAGGTAGGTGAGCTAAAGGTGGCCATAGCTAAGCTTCTAAGGAAATTTACCAATCTCTAATGAAAGATAAATTTCTGAAATTAAGAGAAATAACTTCTATAACTAATTAACAACGTGTACCAAATGGATATTTTGTAACATTGCTTCTAACTTAAAAAAAAAAAAAAAAAAGGATTACAAAACTGCCAGATCATTGTGCTCTGTTGCATTTCTACACAGCCTGCCTGCGCTAGTCTCGACCATCGTTGCAAGTGCGCATGCGCTGACTGGACGAGTCCACTGTGAAAATAGGGGTTGCGGCTACATCTGTTCCCAAGGAGGCACGCTCAAGAAAACATTTTTATTCATGTATATTAACGTTTCTACATCTTATTAGAGAAAATTGTTGGTCTCAAACTTTTGATTGTTGAAATGATATTCATGGCCTTGAGACTGCACTGTGGGTTTAGTTACGATCGGAAAGAATTGACTTTATTTATGAGAATACGAAGTAGAAGCGAGATCTCATCCACGATGAAGAAACGAACTGGTTTCGGAATACACTGGATTTGCGACAAAGGTACGAAATGTGTTAGAGAGAAGAAGCGTCTATTTATTTAGAAATCGTCCATGAAGAGATGAATGTCCTTCTAAATATGGTAAAGAAATACAAAGCTTTTGGGGCATGTTAGATTCTGAATGAAGGGCCGTGAAGTTAATGATAAATAAATTAATACTTTTATATTTCGTGGTAGACTGAATTCCAGTTTTTTTAAGACTGCTGAGTTCTACTACGTACAATTTACTCGGTTGTTGAATTCACCGATGAAGGAAACAGTGTATTTCGGGAGTGATATAGGATAGCCTTTTGCGTGAATATTGAATTAGTACAACTAACAATGGATTAGTGAATAATTCACAATGTTCACTGCAATTTATGTGCGCTTTTTTTTAGTATCGAATTTTAAATTTTGTTTTAACTTCATTTTATGCTCAGACAGGTCATAGAGACTGGACCTACAGTTTAAAGTGGGTATTTTTGTATTCATCTTATGTTGTGGCTATATTCTAATAATATGTAAGGTATACCCAAATGAAAAGGAGACTACGGTTATATCTAAAGAGTATTATATTACAGAATATTTGCATTACATAATAAGTGAATTACAATTAATGTGTAACAAGATACCTACACATAATTGCCATTGATATTGATGCACCGGTCCCAGCGCTTAGAAGGGAGTGGATGGCTTGAGTGTCGAAACTCCTGGGTTGCTTACGGATCCAGTTTTCCACGGTGATCTTTCTTCCTTGTCACAGGTGAACCGTTGACCTTTCAGTGATTGTTTTAAGGGGCCGAAGATATGGGAGTCACATGGGGAAATATCGGGGCTGTATGGAGGATGTGTGAGGACATTCCATTGAAATGTTCTTAGCAGGTCGAGGATCTTCTTGGCCACATGTGGCCTAACGTTGTCCTGGAGCAGCACTATCTCCTTCGATAGCTTACCTCTGCGCTTGTTTTTGATGGCCTGTTTAAGCCTCAGCAACGTGTTGCAGTACCGCCTGCGATAAATTTGTGAAGCATGCTCGCCTTCTGCGTGAAGAAATTGGATTACAGCTCTCTGCACTGATCTGAAGGAATCCATACTGTACCCGTCCGCGCAAGACCACTCTCGCCAACTGAGGAAACAGCAGGCGAAGTCGTTCGCTACACCTGCAAACTGGGACAAGCATCGCGCCATCTATCGGCAATCATATTTACCTTCTTCGATTAGATACAACGCCGCTACAGCAAAGGTCTTTTTTCATTTGGGCATACCTTATAATTGCGACGGTAATAATAAAGGAAAGGGAACAAAAGATATTTACTGATTTGGTGAAGCTCATAAGAAAGGAAATGTAATATGTAAACTGTGATCATACTTAAAATCTCTTGATTCAAAAGTCATTATTTTTATAGGTAAGAATAGCAAAAATTTTGTGTAGAAAAATATACAATATACTAATCATATAAAACGTCAATAGTGTCATTATCATTAAACTATAAATAAACATGGCAGCTGATATTGAGCAAACTCTCATTAAAAGAATTTCTTAAATTCAAGCACAAAACTTCTAAAAAATTTAAGTTACAATTATATAGTACATGAAGAATGTTTTATTTTCACTGAAAGAAAAGTTACTGAAATTATTATAGTTTCATTAGCACACTCAACAAACATTTCCACAGTAGGTTCATGTAGTATATAGTATCAGAAACAGTAAAATGTATATTTACATGTAATTTTTTATTTGCTTTAATCAAACTGTTCAAATATTTTACAGAGACGTTTA
The DNA here is from genome assembly GCF_977018435.1 of Lepisma saccharinum. Classification (NCBI taxonomy): domain Eukaryota; kingdom Metazoa; phylum Arthropoda; class Insecta; order Zygentoma; family Lepismatidae; genus Lepisma; species Lepisma saccharinum. The sequence continues at coordinate 10,335,963 of NC_139251.1, read as the reverse complement.
CTATAAAAAGCCTTTCTATGAAAAGCATATCTTGTATGTATGGTGCCAAAAACCACACCAGCAATTTTAAACGTGGTTTTCTTTTTAAATAAAAATTCGATTTGTATCAAATTTTCCGATTTAAATTAAACTAATCATCAAAAATGTTTTTTTTAAAAAAAATAAAAATCAAGATTTTTACTCATCCTGGATGATGAGATGAAACCGATGAAGGAAAATTCATGCCCACACCAGGACTCGAATCTGAGACGTCTTGGTCTAGATCTTGAGTCCAGATCTCAAGGGTGGCGCTCGGCCGTAGCGACATTTATATAAAGTTGGATGGGAACCTCAGGGGATCGAACCCTTTACTCCTTGATTACAACGCGACAATGTTACCACCAGAATATGGAGGGGTTATTGTGTACGTAAGGGTTGAACTATTTAAAATTACTCACGGAGTGTATTGTTACTACATAGGAAACAATTACCTTCGATATATTTCAAGTTTCCAACCCTGAGAGCTGCATACGGAACCTTCTCGTCGATGTTGATGAGAACTTCTTTTCGAGGCGATTCAAGGTTCTTGGACAACGCTTCCAACATGTCGAACCCGTCGATTCCATCCAAGTCTCGAACGTCTCCTCCTGCGAAATGAAGTGAGAAAAAGGAGAGAAATTATATATATATATATATATATATATAAAGATGGCGTCGATTCAGGAGACAAGTGGATTGGCCGGAGAGGACCCACATCATGGCCCGCAAGGTCGCCAGCCCTGACTCCGTGTGACTTCTGGCTGTTGGGATATGTCAAGACGGAAGTTTACACGGAAAACCCAAGGGATCTGGATGACCTCAAGGCAAATATATCTGCAGTGATTGCGAGCATTTTGGATTCAGGACGAGACTCCAGGAATGCATGGATGTGAATGGTGCCCAGCTGGATGTGTGCGATGAGGGCGATAGACATGCAGTGTTGCTAGTTAAAACTTTAAAAACTGCTGTGAAGTACAAACTTTATTTCACTGAAATATCTCTGTTCGTTTCAAAGTTATAGTGAATCTAAATGTGGGAAGGGCTTTTGGAAAATCCGTTATTACATACAGTCAGTCACAAAAAAAATAGCAACTCTTGGTTTGTGCTCCACTCTGAATTATGTGATCTTCACGCAACTGGATCATATAGAAAACAATTTATTTTGTTCCGAGCCTGGTGAATTGGACATGAGCAAGGGTGGAGCCATGGTCGCATACAGGGTGAATAAAAATCATGATTTTCATTAAATCACGCTAAACATGTAATTTTTAAGAGCGGTGCTATTTTTTTGTGACAGACTCTACATATTGTACCATCTACGTATGCTTTGAGTAGCAATTTAACATTTATGGAGGAAATGGATTGCACTTAAGTTGGACAAGCCGGAACAGACCGTGAGCTGTTAGACGTGGATTTTGGTTTCAACCTAATTTAATATGCGATATCTTATGGATTTTTCTGTCGCAGCCACGTGCTTAGACCACCAATGTTGCCTGCACGTGTTATTACATTGAATTGTTTTACAGTTTATGTAAACTACGCTAAAAAAGGAATTTAGAACTCATGGTGGAATGAGTGATGTGGAAACGTGTTCATTTTTTCTCTGAATATATGCCGTAAACGGATATTGAATTGTATAAGTTAGAAATATTTTCTGCCTTTTACCTACTTTGCATAGATTACCTATCTGTGAGGAAACTTGAGGTAAACAACTTTCACTCTTAAAATACTTTGGTCAATGACAGGAGTTTTCGATAACAGTTAATGTCGGTTGTAACAAGGACAACATTTCGCATAATGAGAGGCTAACCGGTTAGGTTTGATGTGGTGTCGTTTAAATATTTGAGGATATGCACTTCGGAGATTGATGTTCCACAAGGTTGCCTTTTAAATCAATTGCCGATGCGATACAAATACAATAAACTTACAACTAAAAAGTTATATTTGATACACCTCCAGTGGCCATAATGCCATACTGGACCTCATAGCCACCATTATAAATCAATACAATATAGTAGTAATAAGAATAATAAATTACTAACTGATATGTAAAATGTACCTGCAATGTCTATAACATTTCGTTTACAATTGAAGACAAATTGGTAAACGATGTAAGTGCCACAAGAATTCCAACACAGTTTTCCACGTTAAACTGTGAAATGTGCCATGCTTTATAATGTGGTAAACGTGAAAAGTGGTTGCCAGCCCTCTAACTAGTTCAAAGGGCGTGTAAAAAGGCACTAGTGTGAAGGTACGTACCGGCTGATGTGCTGAACGATGCGATTTCCCAACACTTTCGCTTTTGGCACTTACAACGTTTACCACTTTTAGTACTCAATTTCTCTCACTCAGCTCATTAAAATTAATAGGAGTCGTACAGGCATCGAAAGTGGTCTGGTGATTCTAGAGGCAAAACCTATTGTAAAGGTTAAAAAATGAGTTTCTAAAACCTGATCTGAACTTCAACGTCCCAATATTCTCTGTCCCAGTATTCTGTCCCAGTATTCTGAACCGTAAGATTTTCGCTCGTTTAGCAAACAGATCATTTACTTGAAGCTGTGTGCTCATTGATCAAAATATCAATGCCTTTGAATAATCTGTGATGAATGGGTTTCTTCGTCGAGTTTACAAGATTTCGGTGTTTGAAAGCTGTTAATTATGGAAATAGAAAAGTTGAAGGGACAAAAACTGTCGAAATTTTCATTTTCACACACGTGTACAACTTTCCAAAACTACAGTGTATATTTAATATTTATTATTTTGAATAAACAACACTTTCATTTTAATACAATTACAAAAACTGGAATATTACATTACCTTCTGTTACTTAAACTTCCTTTGAAATTACGCTACATCGCAAGCCGTTAATCATAAATATTTCCTGACGACCCCGTACCGGAGTGGTTAGCACATCGCGCTACGACGCTGGCTCAAAAGGCGAAGTAAAATAAAGCAAATCAATCAATAAATATTTCCTCATTGGTCGCCATCCTCATACAGTTTTCCTTTTCTTCCCATTGCCTCACGAGATCTACAAAAACGCTATATTCTGTGTCTCAAACCTTTGGCGAGCAAGGTTCAAGTTCGCTCAGCGATCAAGTGAGCAGCGCTCGCCGAGCAACGCCTATTTGACCGTCAAGTAACTGAGCGATCACGTTGCTCGCTGAGCGCTCAGATACTTGAGCCCAAGCTTTCGAGCAGCGTGTATTGCTTCGCTCTGCCCACTTGATCCCTCCCCTTCTCTGCCACTATGCACGACCTTGCACCAAGATAGATGAGGGAGGGTATAGAATAAAAAAGGAACTTACCTGCGACCGAGTAGAACGTCGGGAGCCAATCTGCCACGTGCATCAGCTGCGAAGAAATCCTTCTGTTCGATTGGAACCTCTTGCTCCACACGCACGCTGGCGTCCTCACGGCTCCTTCGAAAGGCGTGTTCTTTTGCTGCGAGATGAGGGGTTATGGTGATAAACATTTGTTTTCATTTCTGTTAATGCTATGCTATACCGTTCACAACATGATGACAAAGTTTTCAGTTCAGTAACAATTTACATTTCTCCTTACTTGTATTAGAAACATATCTATTCGGTCCAACAGTTTCACAAATAGTTTTTCCTGTAGGAAAATACACTATTGAGGATACCTTCATAAGACTTAGATGGGCTGTTCATGTGGCACGAATGGGAGAGGACAGAAGAATTTACAGGATTGTTGTTGAGAAACCTGATGGTAAGAGACCTGTAGGAAGGCCAAGACGAAGATGGAATAACGTTGAGATGGACCTAAAAGAAATCGGTAATGATGGGAAGGATTGGATTGATCTTGCCCAGGATAAGGACAGATGGAAGGCCTTTGTTGCTGCATAAACCTTCGGGTTCAAGAATGCTAGAGAGTTAGTGAATATCCTCATAGTGGAATATGGGTTCCGGTCTGCATTTTATGCATCGAAGTCAAGAACACAAATATATGTGGCAATTAGAATTATCTTTCGTACTACATCAAGCAGAAGGGTTTATTTCACCTCAGTATTCCCATATTTAAAATTATGAGGTTCATGATAATATAATGAAAATTTGTGTTAGAAGTTTTTAAATAATCTAGCATACAGCAACTCGAAAAGCAATTTGCAGTTTTCTAAAATAAACTGCATTGAAACTGGATTCTATTTTAAAAAAATATATATCTGAGTAATTTTTGAACAAATTATCTGTGACTCAGTTACGTTAAAAAGTAACTTTTTCAAGATTAGTGTTACCCCTTTGAAAGGCCAATTGGAGCCGTGGTTTTCGTAGAATCCTTCGACTGGGGCCCCGTTGTCAGAGAGGAAGACGACAATGGAGTCCTCCAACATTCTCTTCTTCGCAAGAGCCATCATCACAGATCCAACCGAGTCGTCCAGTTCAGAGACCATTGCTGCGAGAAACACAGAGAGAAAGGGGAGTAAGTTCTGAGTTGACTGAACGCTTCAATTTGTGGACTTGATTTTATATAGGGTCCCTTGGGGTAATAATTCTGTGAATTGTACTCGTATCTTTACTGATAATAGTTTTTTTTCTGACAAACAAGAACAGGGTAAGATAGAGTAACTTATGTAGGTTTTTGTAGAACGCACAGAAAGCAAAAGAGTATCTGAAATCCAAAAACGAATGTTGTATGGAAATTTAAAGAAAACGTTGCAAACTGGTGTTTATTACCCAACCATATGGGTAATGACGCAACCACCAGTGGGTGGGCGAAGTGGGCTACCGCCCGGGGCCTCGCGTCTTATCGATTTGCTACAAAAAATGTATTTAATAAAAGTTAGGGGGAAAAAGATGGAAAAGGCTAATTTTGTAGGCAATAAAATTAAAACATTATGTTTTTATCTGGCTTTAAATGCTAGTTAAACGTTATAATACGTCAAATCAGGGGCGTAACATACAGGCCGGCGGGCTCTAAACCTAAGGGGCCCCGGAGAATGTAAAAGTAATTGTCATATATCTCATGTGAAACATTTTCGCAAAAATTCACGATAACTTGCTTGGGCATTTTTACCCATTTATTATTTTCTCGATTAAAAAGCAATTTGTCTTGTCTCCTCTTCTTTCTCCCGACCTTGCACTCTCGATTCTAATATGTTATCGATAAAGCACCTCCAACTGCCACGAAGCAAGGCAAGGCATTTAAATGCTTGGGTTGCTTGCAACTCAAGAAGGCAATGGATAATATAAACAGTTCTTACTTCTTATCTACAGCTTCATATTTCAGCTCCCGGAAAACAAAGAAAGACATTTTTAGGGTGAGTGAAATTAATAAAACAACTTTTTCTTCACTAATTTATTATTATTTAAATATGATTATTTGCTGACGCATGCCTGAAGATTTTGTATCGATTCACGTTGAGATTTCAAATTTAAAAACGCTATATGTTGCTACGCCACTGGCAACCAGGTAAGGGGTAATAACGACAAATTCTTCAAGTGACAATAAATTAAGGAGAGTATATTTACACACAACAAATTACAAAATCCTAATCGAAAACATCATAGTTTGGATGTATTTCTGAAAAATACAATTTACTTGTGCAGATTACATATTTTGATTTTTCCAGGAAATATTGCAAATGAAATGCGAAGTATTCAACAGATCTTGAATAGTAATAATTACGGTCTTGTATACGTTAGAAATCAAGAGCAATGAGGCACAGATTTTTCTTTTTTGTCCTTTTTGTTATTTCCACTACAGATTTAATGAACATAAGCATTGCACATTAGGCACTTCCTCATATCGAGATCTTTGTCCTGACAGCAAACTGAACAATAGAATGATTAGACAGATTTTTTGGACGATATTTCTTCGTTTTCATTATGAACTTTTATTGATTGATTTGGTGTTTTAAGTCCACGTTATGCACAGAGAGGTTAATCGGGACTGGACCTACAGTTTAAAGTCTGATCCGAATCAATATGTGCCTCCACCGGGAATCGAACCCGGGACTCATTATGAACTGTTTCTCTTCTTTTGGGTCCTGTTGGTTTTGAGCAGTTTCTGGTGTAAGTTGTGGAAGATGCACTCATAGTCGTCCGCATGCTTTTCTTCCAGGGAGGGGCAAGCAAGATATTTTTTTTCCAGGGGGGCAAACGAGGAACATTTTCTCCCATAATAGTGTTGTCCTCTCATAAAACATTGCTTCAATTTGAATTTATCATGTTCTTGCAATAATTAACATATATTATTGTGGCTGAAATTAAATTATATGTGTGAAATATATAACTTTTGGTTGACTCTCCTTCCGGACGTCCATGGATGCACTACCAATCCCGTCGGAATTCTTCTTCCTTGAGAAAATATTTGTCGTTAGAACTATGGACATGCTCCTCGGGCATGAAGGATGTAAATTTAGTTTTTCTGTAGATCCTTGACATTTTAAATGACAAAACAACACTGATCTCAGGCTCCAATTTCATAAGACTGAAAGCAACAAAACTTGGCGCTATTCCCCCGGCTCACTTATTACACTTTCTATATTGAATTACGAGCTAGTTCTTACACACATTGACGATCACTTAGTATATAACGATAATACATTTAATATACTTGTAATAAAGACTGATTCAAAAAATGTTAACGAAATTGGAAATAGAAAATGTACTACTCACCGTCTAAGTTTACTTCTTTAATGAATAATATTGAACAAATTTACATGACAATGTTTTCACATGCTCTCCACTTGTTTACCATCATTGTCCACACATAGATGATGTTCAACATAGACAGTGAGTAATGAGCAGGTCTCGGAAGTTGAGGAAAAATTCTTCTTTTTCCTAGTGTCCGAAGACGAGGCCCAACATAATATATGTTTATTTTGGGTCATTGTAGGCCAGAAAAAGGTGGGTTTTATTTGTGCTTTTATGCATTTTTCGGCGTTTTTTGGCTTATTGGTCCTTTTTTAGCCTTTTTTAGGTCTTAACGGCTTTTTTTTACAACTTCACCTTCTTTCGACTACGTTTTTACTACCCATTCTCAATTCGAATCATCATCAGTTCATCACCTCTTAAACATCCTTTCTGTTGTAAAGAAATAAAAAAAGAAAGAAAGAAATACATTTGAAACATCCCTGAAACGAGAGAAAAACATTTTTGGGCAGAAAGATGATGCATTTCATTCATATAGTTTTTTCGCACTGTGTTCCATAACACCAGATTTTTTTATTTTTTTATTCATTAAATATGTAATTAAAACTGAAGCTATTAATTAATTTGGATCACATTTATACGTCCTTTTTTCAGTTTTAGATCCTTTTTTTGATATTTTTAGGTCTCTTTATAGGTCCTCAACTTCCGAGCCCCAGTAATGAGTAATGCATTTTCTATTTCCCATATACTGTTAACATTTTTTGAATCACCCTGTATATGTGCAGAGTAATTGAGAGAAATTTAAATTACAGTCTCACATACAACGGACTTACGTTGGCTATTTTACAACAGACCAAAAATCAACCGTCTTCTGTACAACGCAGAGCAATACTGGCACCACAGAGAATATTCCAGAGCGGTTTCTTCCCTTCGTGACTTCAGAAGCTTTAATCAAGGTACTGCATCTCCCGAATTTCTTCCCAACTACGCTCTTTACGAGTACATGGCATTATTAGCCCAGGGAAATTACAAGCAGAGTTTCACTCTATAAATTATGACACGTTGCGCTTCAGTATGCGCAGGGAAGCGGTCCCCCATTTTTTAAATTATTTCTTACTAGGAGCTTTATTAGCTCAATATGTTAACCCCAAATTTTCAGCAGTTGAAATGGTAGACCTGATTTTAGAATCAGTAGTCATTCACAATCGAACATATCGCAAATAGGTTTTGAAGGGAGAATAGCGCAGTAAAATAAAGTTACAGGACGAAAATTGTAGCGCTGTAGCAGCAGTAAAATTCTGCGTTTAAATGTCCACAGTATATTATGAAGAGTGAACACCGTAACTACAATATATAGTAAATACTAAGGGGGTTCAGACAGAAACAGAACTGAGCAGTAGACTTACGTACCGGTACATAATTAATTATAAATGATATTATTTACAATTAAGAGTAAATATGTCACTACATATGCACGGTCCATCTACTGGACAATTACCGACAGGTTCATTGTTGAAATTTAGTAACTACACTTTCTTCAAGAAAATTCCCAATGGCTTAACACTTATAGTAGACCCACTTTTCTTGCCTTTTCCGCCGAAAATTCATCTACTATATCATCTAAGTCTAATTCACGAAGAAGTTCCTTTTCAATGCTTAATAAACAAAGATTGGATAAGCGATCCGATCCCATGGCAGCACGAAGCTTGTTTTTCACTAATTTCATTTTTGAGAAAGACCTTCCTCCGCTGCAGTTTGTTACCATTAAGACCAAATACATTCTAAAGAGAATTTCAACATTGGGAAATGTACTGTGGAACGGGTCTTTACATACAATATTATACATAGACAGTTCCATTGGGACATTAGGATGTCTTCCTGATGTTTGACATTGCTACTACTTACTAGGTGTGCAAACTGTATGAGCTCATTCTCTACCGAGGGTTACAGATTCTCCTCGTCGATGCTCGACAGCTGCAGACGTAATTTGTGATGGAGTTGCCACTGCAAGTTCATTTAGAATACTGCAGTTCTTTGCGACAGTTTCATAGGGAGATATCCTGTCTGCGAGTGATGAGGTGATTTGATCAATCACTGGTAGAAAACGTTCCACTCTGAAATGTTCACTAGGCGAGAGGTGGATTTGATGTTCATTTTCATAGTCAAGAGGATTCAGTCGGACGTTTCTCACCCGCTGACGTGAGTGTTGTCACGTATACAAACTGTCTCGTACACAAACTGCATTGTTGTTGTTCGAGGTAGAGGATCATAGATGGCAGCATGCAAAAAGAACGACGCTTATATTTGATGATGCATAAAGCAGTTTAAAAAATTGGCTAGAGATGGCAGCACTCAAGAAAACGGCTACCATTGTAAAAAGAAAAAAGGGAAAGCGCTGATGTGTTGAAATAATGATTGTAGATATTAATACTAATTATAATGAAAGAAATAAATGAACTTAGCACAATAACAGGATATAAATAAGGTGGAAAGGGTAATTAATATTCAGTAATAGCATAAGTGATCATTATATAAAAGTAAAGAAGTCGAATTGTAATTACGATTCTGGCTCTATTACGGTTCCCACGAATCGTAATCGTGCGGCTTTTGGGTTGTTTTCCCAGGTGTAGCGCCATTTCACGGCAGGTACCCAAGCACTTTTTGGTAGGCGCATCTATTGCAGCTCCAAGTTAAGGTTAGCGCCGGCCAGGCGGCGATCTTTAACTAACCCCTTTCTGTTTGTCTATCTGGGAGATAGATTTTCTTAATATTTCCGTGAATTTGTATAAGGTGATGCCAAAGAAACGAGGAAAGAGAGGCAGGAAAACGAAATAATCTATTTTGGCAAGACGAAAAAGGGAAGGAGGAGAAATCATACAACCTCCAATCATCAAATATGATCCACTGGGTCTATTGCACGACATCTCCAAACAAGAACGTGCATATAAGCTGCAGAACCTAGATATACATACCGTTCCAGGAAGTATATACAAAGGGAAGCCTATATAATGATCCACGTCCAAGTAAAAACCAATCCAGCCAGGATCTAAAAGGTTCATTAGCAAGACCAATGAACGAACCAAAAGATGTAAATAAAGAATAAGGAAAGGTTGATGTTACATAGATGAAGAAACTTAAGTAGCATCAGGAATTTGTAAATAAGGATGTAAATGTACAGTATGTAATTATAAGAAGAAGAAGCTTTAGTAATTACATGAAAAAGCCTTAGTAATTATAAGAAGAAGATGCTTTAGTAATTATAAAAAGAAAAAGCCTTAGTAATAATTTCAAGAAGAAGCAGCCTTGGAAATTATAAGAAGATGCCTTAGTAATTATAAGAAGAAGAAGCCTTAGTAATTGTAAGAAGAAGAAGCCTTAGTAATTACAAGAAGAAGAGGCCCAAAGAAGAAGATTGGCTGCAATTAATAAGAAATAAAAAAGAAGAAAAAATATTGTATGAAAAGATTTCCAAAGTCATCTAGTATTTGTACATGTTATTCAAGAATATATTACGAATTGTACCCTCCGTAGTGGGTTATATCTATTGTTTCTTTCCATATATTCGTAGTGTTAGTCACCCTGATCTGTACCCAGAGGTATCTCATTGTTTCTACCCTGTGCTAAGCTGGCAGATGCTCACCTGAGAGGACGTGGCAGTGTTCCTTATTGTACTCTTCTGTGCACCTTCTTCTTCTGGCTATCTCCTCACATTGAAGGTTTTTTTTATTTCCAAAATACGACTTCTTATGTAATTTTTCACAAGCATAGATAGCCAGCTGGTTAAATATATTTTTTGGTGGAGGCCCTTCACAGCTTCCTTTTCGTGGGGGCCCCGGGGAAATTGCCCCAGTTGCCCATAGGTTAATCCGGCCCTGGAAGAACTTACTCAAGTTGTAGAAACGATAAAGGATTTCGTGAGATTGCAATTGAAAGGGGCGACAAAAAATTCTCGCAATCAAATTGAGACATATCGTAACATGCTTTACCATAAATCATGTTTTCTTGTTTATACCATATTAACCCCAGCATACCCGAGGGGGGCTGTCAGGCCCACCACCTCTATTTTTTCGACCTTCAATTGTATTTTTTTTATATAAAATTGAAAATAAATTACATTGTTCCCTAGGGTGTTCTCAATATTTCTGTATTACTTTTTGTCATAAATACTTAAATGTAATGTAAATAGGAGACAAAATGAACTCGGTGGACCTATCAGGTGCCATTTTTGAATGCGTGTTATGCGAGACACACATGTACACTCAAAGTGTACATTTTGTTGGTAATGATGATAATTTTTGTAATTATTATAATTAATAAACAAGTGCCCCTCTATAAGCAAAAAATAATTAATAAAAAATATTATGGATTTTGTGAGTTTTAGTGAATGACAAAATATGTGTGCGACAATGCAATAATTGGTTATAATTATTAAATAACTATACACATATATAATCAACAAAAAAAGCCGTGTTTTAATAACAAAATGTTTTTTGAAATTTTAGTGGAAAAAAGTGTGGGCCTGTGAGAGACTCAGGTAAGTAAGTTTCTCGTACGGCACGAATAAGCTAGGGTTAAGACCAGATAAGAGTCAATACATTGATAAATATTGAAGCAGACAACTGGCATCAAAAAGTGTTTTTCATTTTGTGCGAGAAGAAATCTTCTTGAACACGAGGGTTCAATCTTCAAGGTATTTTCTATAAATACGAGAATTAATTTCGCACTAAGGGATGATAATGAAATAAGGAAATTATCATAAAGAAAGAATTTTGTTTCTTTATGAGTTTTTGCAGTATGGCGGTGGGGCATATATTTCACCAGATAATGTGACTTAGGATGTGCTACTTGCATATTTTGTGAGGACTTCAATCGTATTAGCGGCATTCCACGAAAAGTGGTCCTACTCGATGTTAATAACAAAATGAATTAGTATGGAAATTATTATTGTTTTTAATTACATTAAGATTTAGATGTCTCTGAATGCATATAATTTGTACATTTCACCAATGAAAGTTACTAGCATCTGCAGCCTATATGCTTCACAGACAAATGAAGTCAAAATTTGCTTCATTCTTAAAGCGTCATACACGTAACTCATTTTGTTAATGCTTTTCATGCATTAAGCCTATGCCATCATACTCAAGTTTTTTCTATTTGTTAGCAGACGCCACGAAGTACTTCATAATTCTATTAAATCAGTTCATTATGAAAATTTTAATCCAATCTCATGCCTAGAACCTTAAATTTTGTGTGTAAAATGTCACAAACGTATGGAATGAGCCATTAGAAAAACACCTTTCGGCCAACGATGAAGTTGCTATGTGATATCCGAACCACTATATGTTTCCTCCAAGGACCCTTTGATTACAAGGCAAGGACATTAGCACTACGCCATTGCGACTTTGAGGAGGCAGATGCTGAGAGTAAATTCCCGTCAGCATAATTTAGATACTTCGGAGTTAAAAACTTAGGCGCTGAATATTTTTCTCTAAATGTAACAAAAAATATGATAGTGGTGTACTACTTGTTAATCAATGCAAAAACGTAGACATGTTACCTGCATATATTCTCCTTTCCCTGTTTTGAATGTGTGAAAATCTTTGAATCCTGCTAGGAGGTGCCTGGAGTGGTTCATTCTCGTTCCCAGCGTGAGGAGCGGGGTGCGAGAGGAACAGGAACAGCGGCCGAGACACGTCGTGGCGATGGATAATGCTCACAGCCTCTTCTGTATACAGGCGTGTGGCGTACTTGTTAAAAACTTTCCAGTCTGGATCCAAGTTCCTGTACATGCTTAGACCAATATCTCCCGTCGCCTGCAAGAAGATAACAACTTCAAGTCAGTGGCGTACCAGGGAGCATAGACATGCGCACGGGGAGGGAGGGTAGGGGGACAATTGACCCCCTTAATCATGAACGTCCGCAGATATTTTCCACGGAGGGACAAGCAAGGCATTTTTCCATGGGGCATATTACCCCAATAATAGTGTTGCTTCCTCAAAAAAACACCACTTGAATTTGAAATGATCGCATTCCTGCATCCCCATTATAATAATTATTTTAAATTTAAATTTTGGATCTAAAAATGTTCTTGCTCTCCTCGCAATGTGATTGTTTTCTGTAATGCATTGTAAATTACCAGACAGAGAAGTAACACCAAATATGTACTTCAGACCAGTAGCGGCTTCTGCCTATTCGCACGTGTACACCCAAATAAATCTGTAATGCAAATCATTATTATTATACTTATTCATCGAACTCTATCTCCTTCGAAACATCATGTGTTCCCACGCCGCTGCACCAAGAGAGGTGGTGGAGAAGCGTGCGATCAGCGATATCAACCCGCGTAGACCGAGGCGCCCTCGCACAACGCCAGTTTCGTTCACTCTAACGCTGTTGCAGCAGAGAACGCAGAGAATGCAAAGAACGCTTCTGGCTTGCGCGCCGTGCCTGGGGATTTTTCATCATAAAGGAAGCCAATGAACGCAGCGGTCGGTGTGTTAGCAAATGTAGTGTGACAAACCTGAATGCGAAACTGGTGTTTTCAACATGTCTCGTATTTCCTTTGCTTAGTGTATCTTGGCCAAAATAAACGGTCCCTGTGCCCTAGTAGCAGAATTATCAACCCGCGCGGAGGGAGCGTACATCCATCAGTCTGCTGTTTTACATTGTGTGCCTGTTACTGCCTTGCAAAATTGTTTAGCGATGTCAAAAGGTCGTTCCTGTTTCAGTGCAAACTGTTTGATTTCATGATGAATAGGGAAATTGTGCATAGCGAAAGGAGAGACTTAATATTTAACGTTGTTGATTTTTTGGAGGGAAGTTAGCTACAAAGCCTGTAGGAACTGCAGCAAGGGGAAGGGAAGGAAAAATTCAGAAGTACGAAGCAGGGTAGTGTGGACTGAATGACTACTGTAATTTTCTTTAAGATTTATTATTCTCTTGATTTTCTTGGTTCGGTCATTAAAAATAAACAACAGCTAGATAGATTACAACTGATTTCCTCCATGTGGTGTTTGGATCGGCTTCTTTGGTGTACGCCAATGTTATTATTCTCCTTGTTCATTAATATCAGCGGAGCGGGGGAGGAAGTTCTTACGAAATATTTTGCAAATCGACAATAGTATTGATATTGTAGATCGGTATTTATATGTTTTGAGTGATTTTGTCAGGGTATCGAATACTGAATTACATATTGCACAATAACATCGCTCTTCTCGTGATTAACTGGAAAATTTCCGAAATATTTGAAATTTGTAAAGAGTCCGTGGTAAAAAAAAAAAAAATCATGAAATATAACTCTGTCATAGCCTCATTTTCAGTGAAAGGTGATCAAAACTTTGGTTGGCAATACATTTAGCATCATCATTTACGCAAAAACGGGTGCGAGACTGCAGTGCACATCCATAGAGTTAGGCCGCGTCCGAATCGGCAGCAGATGTCACCTAGAGCACCGTTCCATCCGGGGACTCAGCCAACCTCCGTTGTCCGAATTCGCGGCAGACGTAGAGTCGGAGGGGAGAACTGAGAGGAGCGACAGATGCACGCTTGAACTCGCTGTGACCCTGCGCTTGGCAGCCATATTCCAACTTTCACTTTGTACGACAACATTTACTGAATAGACGATGTAAAACTCAGTGATACTTTAACATTTTATCGATAATACTGAATGTAGAAAAATTGTAAATGATGAAATATCATGTTACATTTTTAATATGAGTAGTAAATAGGTGGAAATCATTGTGATGTTTCTTTGGCGTCTGCCTTCTGCGTCCGTACGGTGCGCCTGCGTCCCAGAGTCCGGGGGGGGGGGGGGGGGGGGTGAAATTCGGGCTGACACCTGGCGGGAAAAGTGACAACCGTACTACAAGAGGACATGTAGATTCGGAAGACTTGGACGTGACTTCGACGTCACGCTAGAACAACGGGACGGAGCGCTTATAATCTGGACACGGCCTTAGACCACCAGCTGCCACTGCTTCTCTATCTGAAAGCCTAATTTCTTGCTCGGATCATGTGACTAAACGTCAGAAATAGCCGCCATGTTTGATTTGCTTCTTTGGAATCAATGTTTGACCTTTTTAGTGAATATGGAATTGCAATGCAATTTTAAAAACTGTAATCGAGTTTATATGAAGTGTAAATATGCGAAAATGTACAAGAGGTATCATGTTTAAATGCTGTGTGCTTAATTGCAGAGGCAATTATGATGAAAAATATAAGAGTAACGTTCACATTTCTTCAAGATGTTGCTGAAAATTAGAAATGTTTAGGGCGATTCCATGTGATTTAGTCCCTACGAAAAGATACAGGGCAAATAATAAACGTTTTATACTCATATATAAATAAGAGAAATAGTTTAGTTCATGATGTAAAGATTTCATGTGTCCAGAATAGGCATCTAACATACTCTTAGATTTGGTAATTTTTCTTTCTCTTGTCAACATTTTAGAAATATAAAATAATTTACCCTGAATTACAAACTTTAGTTAACGTTAAGATGCGTTGTTGATTATGGTTGCAAAATAATTTGTTTCAAAATTTAGTCAATATTTAAAATATTACGGTCACACCTACCAAAGCAGTTTGTTAGTGTAAATTTTATGCAAGCATTCGATAACATATTCATATAAGTTACATAAATTTTCAGTTTCAAAATATCCTACACAACTGGACCAAATTGATACACGTGTACATTTACATTATTATTTTAACCCGCTTTTATGTTTCTTTAGGCTAATCGGAGGCTAATGGAAGACATGTTGTGCATTCAAAAACAAGGGCACGATGTGTAACAAGAACTTCGATCAAATATTCCTGTCAGGGTGATTAGAAATGATTCATCGGGTTTTGGATGAATGTATTGCACAAAGTATTACATAAAAAATAGTGAATGATACATTGTATGAAAAAGCACATTTTCAAGTTTCTTACACACCATTACAAATGTTCTGTGTGCTCTCCTCGTGTTACACGACAAACATCTATGCGGTAGTAAAGTTCGACCCATACACGTGAGCATGTCCCTGCCAATGTTCACCATCGCAGCAGTGATGAGATCCTGGAGTTCAGACAATGTTGTCGGCGAAGGTGGTACGTAAACATTGTCTTTCACGTATCCCCAAAGAAAAAAAATCACAAACTGTAAGGTCAGGAGACCTTGGAGGCCACCTGAAGAGTGCCAAATCATCCTGAGAGCAGCGCCCAATCTACCGGTTTGGAAGTTCCTCGTTGAGATGGCGACGCACTTCTCTATGCCAATGAGGCGGAGCTCCGTCTTGTTGGAATATGAAGTTGGGGATATCAGCTATCAGTTGAGGAAACAACCAGTCGTGCAACATGTGTAGGTACATTTTACCCGTCACAGTTTTCCCAGGGAAAAAGTAGGGCCCGTATACTTTGTTACGTGAAACAGCACAGAAGACATTCACCTTTGGAGAATCTCTTTCAATCTCCTCTGTAACATGGAGATTTGCCGTGCCCCATATGCGGACGTTGTAACGATTCACGTGACCGTTTACGTGGAACGTTGCCTCATCCCTGAACATCGTCATCTTCCATTGATTCCTGGAAAAGTTCACAAAAGTTGCGTCTGATGGTGCGGTCGCTTGTCCGTAAACGTTGCAGCAGCTGTATGCGATATGGTTTCTGATGTAATCGCTTGCGCAGAATCTTCCACAAAGTTGGCTGAGGAATGCCCAGTTCGCGACTTGCACGACGTGTAGATTTCTTTGGGCTACGAAGGAATGCCTCTCGGACACACTTCACTGTTTCAACTGCAACACCTGGTCGTCCGGAGCTTTTTCCTTTACAGAGGCAACCTGTTTCCTTGAACGGTCTATACCACCGCAGAATGCTTTGGTCGGTTGGTGGCTGTATGCTGTACTGTCTTCGGAACGCACGCTGCACGGTAGTGACGGATTCAGTCTTCTCATATTGCAACACACAAAATGCTTTCTGTTGATTAGTCGCCATTTTGCAAACTGTTATCACCCTGCCGCCTGGTGCATCACAATGAAACCTGCAATGACATAAACAAAACTTTAAAATATTCTCTTTTCATTGGTTATTAGTACAAACGGGTGGGCATTATACAGTATATTTGAAGCTATAAGACGTCAAAAGCCGATGAATCATTTGTAATCAGCCTGTATTATTTATGTTTCAAATACAAACGTTTTCACACAAAAACCAATTTTACCGAGTTATGCTAATATGAACTATACATGTAAATTTTATAAGATTGTTTTATGTGAATTGTTTTTTAAAATTATTTTTCGTCTTTGTGAAGCTTCAATGTTCGCACTTTTGATGTATTAAATCAGTGATAATGTTTAATTGTGTTTCATAATTCACTAACACCCTTCACGATTTTATTAACATATTGTAAACACAATGTAAAGAAATATTCTAAATGTTAATTTTCCAAATGAACGCTAAGATCGAAATATTATTTTTCTAAATAAAAATATTGAACTCATGTTATTCTCACAGATCTTACTAAGGACAATGAAAAGATTTAATTTGTTTATTGTCTTTCGTTCAATAAAGTCAATAGGGTCGCAATTACAATGACAAATGATTTAGGTTTAGTCTTTATTCACAGAAATGTAACATTGCCTTTGGAACAATTTCTTTCGCTTTTGCTGCAAGGTTATAGAAATTATGTTTTGGTATTGAGATCGTATAGCTACACAGAATGTCTGGTTTTGGATAAAGTTAATAAAATTTAATTAATTACGTAACTTTGCAAGTGTACGGTCAACATGATTTTTATATTCAAAAATTCATACAAAAGCTGTAAGGAGTTTTACTGTAGCTGACAAGTATTCCGGATAATATTTTCCAAATAAATACAATGTTTAAATTTTTCAGCCAGGACGTTTCTAACGTTTTCAGCCTTTCGGTTTTGTGCTTTCCTGAATGAAAATTTTGTTGCAAATATTCAATATTCTACTTTTTTCTTCTCACTACATTGTATATTCGTCGGGAGGATAAATGTCAAAACTTAACTTCATCTGAGAGTCCAGTCATTCCACAAAGGAAATACATTTCTGTGTAAATTTTTATGAACATATTCAATATTCCTCTTATTCTTTTAACTGTATTCACTTAGAGGGTAAATGTCAACGTCTAAGTTCATAAAATAAATAAATATACGTTCATTCTCTACGATAAAAATACGACAAGGGGTTTACAGCTTTAAGACTATCGCCTCCAGATGATGACGTCTTGACTGAGAGCTGCGGCCTGAACCTCAAGATGGTCTTGTTCAGACTGTTGCTGCTGAACAGTTTTGTCTTAATTCCATGAACAATTGTTCGGGGGGGGGGGGGGGAGAGCGCACATTTCAGAGACAATTTCTGTCATTTTTGATTATGTAATGTATATAAATAATATATATATACACACAGAGCATTCCCTGGCATTCGCTACGAGACTCGGCGGCAAGCGGCCAGTCATCAGCGCTTGTCCGGTGCACGGGTCCTCGACAGTCGCACGCTACAGTCTGTTTTTTTTCGCTCTCCCTGCCTTCGCTCTCTTTCCCTTACTGTTGATGTTACAGACTGACGCCAGTATATTCTTCCCTCGGAAGTTGTGTTGTGTCGTGTCCGTGTGTTGAAGATTGTAGCTTAATATGGCACCACAAAAGTTTACATTACAACAAAGGATTTATCTTGTCGAGTGTTACTTCGGAAAGACGAATTGTGGAGAAGTGCGGCGACGTTTTGCAAAGAAATTTCCTGGTGTTCCCGTTCCACATAGGACCACTATATTAAACCTCGTAAAAAAATTTAGAGTACCAGGGTCAGTTCTGAATATAAGTGGAAAGAATAATGGGGAAATCTAAAAAATAAAGTATACAAAGACAATCCGCACACCATTCGTGACTTAAAGAAAGTATTGTACGAGAAATCTGGAGAATTACAGTAGACGAACTTGCACGTGTAAATGCCAATTTCCTTGGGAGATGCCAGAAATGTGTTGCAGCAGAAGGACATCATTTTCAACACCTTCCGTAGTCAAGGTTAGTACACAATATGAAAACTGTAATTTTAATAGCCGACTCTACCGACTGTCGCGGACCCGTTCACCGGGAAACTCAAGCGCTGATGCGGGGCCGCTTGCCTCCGAGTCTCGTAGCGAATGTCAGGGAATGCTCTGTGTATATATATACTATATATATGGGAAGGTTGCCGAAATTGGACCGTTTCCTAAGTTGAACCGCCTTTGTTTTTGCCTATAGACGAGTGTTTGAAATAGTGAGTTGGCACTACTTGTTGGCGTCAGTGCCATGTACAAATGACTGAACGGTCAGTCAACTAGAGACGTTTGACTAAGTAGGAGGGAGTGCTGTTATTGTGTTTCCATTGTTCGTGTTGCAATTATTGTGCTTCGTATCTTAAGCTCTTGTGTAGACTAAGGGTATAAAATGTCCTGTAGTATTTTATAAAAAGTGTCATTCATTTACCACTAACTACATGTGGTAAAACTAGGGCTTAGTTGCGTATGTAGCATCGTATTTTTATTAACGGGGAATTGCCTAAGTTGGACCACCACATGTTTCCCAAATTGGAACGTTGAAAGTATGGGCTATGGACAGAGATAGAATTGCAAATGGCTATAGCAGCATAAATAATGGGGACTATGGCTTGAATGGGTGTAGCAGAAGGTAAGGTGACAATACGGAGGCTTGCTATTGCGAAAAACAATTATGCAAATGCAGTTAAGGCTTTGGGAAGACAGGCTACGTTCAATCCTGTAATGGAGACAATTCTTGCCGATCATATTGTCTAATTAGAGGAGTGTTTTTATGGGTTGACCATTAAAGATGTCCGGAAATTGGCCTATGATCTGTTACAAAAGTATGGAATTGCTAATACGTTTAATCAGGAGACAAAGATGGGTGGGAAAAAGTGGTTCTACGCATTTATGTGAAGAATTCCGCAACTATCTGTTCGGCAACCAGAGGCTACCTCATTAGCAAGAGCAAAAGGATTCCACAAAGACAATGTAGGAACGATATACGAACAATTTGGTTTTACAGCTGACCGAATATTCAATGTGGATGATTCAGGTTTCACCACAGTGCAGAAACGTGCAGACAAAATTGTAGCAAAGAAAGGAAAATCACAGGTAGGTGCCAGTGGCGCAACCACAGGAGGGGGTCAGAGGGCATTGCCCTCAACCTTGGATGGAAATGAGTTCTAGGGGGGGAAGGGGGCAAACATTGACGGCCAAGTGTATCCGCCTACAACTTCAAATTTCATGCAAATGGAAACACTATTCATAAAATGTTCTTGCTCCGTTCGCAGACAATCCCTTCTTTTCTTACTCATATCAAGTTCAGGATGGTAGTTAGGAGGCGGAGCGAGCCGGCCCTGGACGCCGAACGATCTAAATGAAAATAAGTTGTAAAATTGATTGATTGATTTGTGGTTTTAAGTCGACTTTATGCACAGAAAGGCTAATCGCGATGTGCCATGTGCTTCCAACGGGTATCGAACTCGGGACCCCTTGATCACAAGGTGACGATGTTACCACTATATCATCGGGGAGGCACAAAAGTTGTAAAAGAGAGAATGCATTGGCGTCCCATGAAATTATTTGCGTCCTATTAAATCAATATTGATTTCAGCCTGGAAAAATATTGGATCCACACTGTATCATTGCTCTCTGTAATGCATTGTAAATACCCAGACAGAGAAATAACACTTCTCTTAATTGAGTTTTGTCTTAAATGCATGAAAAATTGTTTTGAGGAAAGTGAGCGTGCACATTTGAGAGACAATTTACGTCATTTTTGCTGTTGGTTTATTGTGAGATGGATGAATTGGTTGTGTAATGTATTTAAAAAATATATGTTGTATATAATATGTATTAAAGAAACTTTGAATAGGCATACAATTTAGTGTCCACGTTGCTCCATGTTGCATATGTGTGAAACATATATCGTGCTTGAAAGTTATACATGTTAATGTAAAAAAGAATTATATTTGGAATGCATTTATCAAGCATTTTCTGTCTTTCAAAAATAGTTTGTATGCTTGTTTTCCATTATTAATGTGAAATTGAACGTGTTCAAAAAATAATTCAAATCGGTTGATCGAACACAAATGCTTTGGCACCAACTTTTACCCCCTCTTTGCATAATTTACGAGGGTAATAACGTATTTGATACTACTACTACTAATAATAATAATGTTAGTCCCGGGTTCGAATCACGCCTTGGGCATGGATGTTTGTGAGTTTCCATCCATCAATTTCATCATATCATCTCTCATCCCCATCTTCGCAAATTAGCCAAACGTGGCACAAAATGCGAAGTAAGATAAAGCAAATTAATAACAATAATAATAATGTCATAATAATATTATTATTAACATTATTAATATTAGCATTATTATTATTATAATTATTTTTATTATTGGTACGTTTATCCTGGTACTTGCCCACCCCCCTGAACAAAAAATCGTGGTTGCGCCTCTGGTAGGTGCTGTTACAAGCGGCGAACGTGGAGTAAATACCACAATGGTGTGTGCAGTGAGTGCTGCAGGTGTCTACCGTAGACATACAAACGTACATGGCTTTTGTGAGCGATGCAACCTAAGGAACTTGTGGTCCAAGTTAGGAAACCTCTTGCCTATAATGGACCGATATTACTACTTTCGTTTATGTAGCCTATTATATTGGTTCCTGCATTTTTTTCTTGATACATATATGTAGTGAAAGCTAATAGTTTGTGCTTCTCATACCTACAATTTCGTTCTATTACTGTGTTTTGTTTTTGATTCATAAACAAAATAGTACCAACTGGTCCAATTTCGGCAACTCTCCCATATATATATACACACACACACACACCCACACACACACACACCACAAACACACGCGCATCGATGCAATAAAACTAAAACAGTAGGATGAAATGAGGTTTTTCTATCCAGACTGAACTTTCATCAAGGCTTTTGCACCCCATAATCAGAGGGTCTACGCACGCCTATGCTAGGGAGTCGGGTCATAACATCCTCCTTTTGGTGTAGCATTGAAAAAGATCATACGATCATGTCTCTCATAGCCAGTATCTGCAGCCAAACGTTAACTCCGATATGTTTTTATTACAAACAATGAAAAAGACACTGAAATTTACAACAATTTGCCAGTTTTCGGGAACAGATTAGCAACTAATGAACTAACAGTTAAAACAGAAACTTTTAAGTTCAGGACAGTTTGCCTTGAAATGTTTGAAAACTAAACATGGGAATAAAATTAAACGCCATCTTACAATACAAATTATTGACTTATATAAAAACTACTTCACAAGAGCTGCAGCCAGAAGCATTCATTAAAAAAATTGTTGATACTAACAATAAGTCACCATAGATGTGATAGTAGCACACTGTCTCAGCCGCTATCAGTAACTCAAGGTAGTTCTAAGTATCCACAAACACGCCCAACCGAACATGCCAGCATTGGGAATGGAAAGCAAGTCTCCGGCCAGCTTTGGTGGAAAGAGAGAGGCATGTTCGGGGCACGTTCTTCAAAGAAATTATTCACGATTAACGAAAAGTGGTAGATAACCGAAGTAAAATAAACCAAATCAAAATAATAAAAAAACGTTCTTGAAATTAATAGTAATTTTGCTAATAATAAAACTACTGAAACTACATACGTGTAAAATTCAATTAATTTAGTAAAATATGCCACTTACCAATTATACATCACATCTTCATTCCTTCCTCATTCGTAAACAGCACTGTAATATATGCAGGTCAACATATTATACATATTTTGATCACATTCTAACGGACAATATACTCGTCAAACATTAATGACTATTTCATTAGTTATGAACAAATCCTTAGGTACGGAACTTAATCTAACGATCTTGAAAGCAGACGTATAACACACTCAATGAAGCTATACTTGTAGCATTACTTACATTGGATTGTGACATATGGTTGTAGTAGTCTTGTCCACCCGTATAGTATCCATAATGCGAATGGAAACCTCTGAATACGGGAGTGTAGATCTTCTTGTAGAATCCAAGATGCCATTTGCCAACTATTCTGTTCACGTAGTTGAAGTTTCTCAGGTATTCCGGAAGTAGATTTGCTGATAAAGGAAGACCTCTAGGCTCGTTTTCTTTCAGCACGCTGTGCTGCATTCCTGGGAACAGAGAAATATTGGAATTCTAAAAATAATAAACAATTAACGGGTGGGGGGGGGGATGCCGTAGAATTAAAAGCATACAGTATAACAAACAGAACTGAAAAAGCCATTAATTATAATTATCAAATTCATCAAAGATTTCCATGCCGAAAAGTATGCAGCCTTGTGGGTTAAAGGAGGACCATTCTGCAAATGTTCACAAGAAACTTGTAGGTGGTTAAATAGACATTAAGTTTGAACCTGGTAATGGAAATTAGTATAAGTTTTGGGTTTTACAAGTTTGATAGTTATTTTTTTGTACGAGTTTCGGTTCTCTTAGAATGTTAATGCACTGTTTCTAAATTTCGTCATAAATATATTAAGTAAGATTTAATAACCTAGGTTAGAACCAAAGTTCTAAGGTACTTAGAATAGCAAGGAAACAGCTTAGTTTACTGACTGGTAACATATACAGGGTTAGTCAAAAGTATCGGGACAGACCAGTACTAACGAGACGTGTGGACGGGGGAAAATCACATGTTGAAAGAGGGTATTGGTGCGGAAACTGCATTGAATGGAGGGTGTGGGCATCATGGCAGCCATCTTGGATTCCGCCATATAGGATATCACACAATATTTTCAAATGGAAAGGGGTATGTGTGACACATCAATTTAGGCTAGAATCGTCCCACAAACGACAATCTGAACTCATTTTGGACCTATTGCCATTCGTGGAAGAGATAGGGTGTGCTACGTTTGACTGCAAAAAATGAGATTTGTCTGAAAGAGACGCGTGGACGGAGGACAATCACATGTTGCAAGTGGGTATTGGTGTGGAAACTGCAATGAATGTGTAACCATCATGGCAGCCATCTTGGATTCCGCCATATTGGATATCACACAATATTTTCAAATGGAAAGGGCCTATGTATACTTCCGAAATATGAAATCACTAATACGCCACTTAGTGGACTAATTGCGCCAGCAGGGGAGGTGCAGTTGCAGCCCTCCAAGAGGTACCTGGAAAAATGTTCATGTAATTCCAAGGACTGAAATTGGAGCGATTATTACAAATATTACAAATTATATTGTTTTGTCCGATTTATAAGCTGTCAGTTACAGCAATTATCTGCCATGCCCAACAAAATAGCAAGGTAACATTACATTACAATAATGCAATAACTAGGAGTGTGGCCTCCCCGATGGTGCAGTGGTGGCGTCGTCGCCTTGTAATCAAGGGGTCCCGGGTTCGATACCCGGTGGGGGCACACAGTGGTTCGGATCCCACTGTAAACTGTAAGTCCAGTCCCAATTAGCCTTACTGTGCATAAAGTGGGCTTAAAACACCAACTGAATCAATCAATAACTAGGAGTGTGCAGGACGGAAAAAAAATGGTCGGGATAGGATTAGGAAGGAAATGTTAATAATCCTGACGTGCGGGACTGAAAAGCTTCTCTATTTACCGATTTATTTTGCGGTAAAACTCTCGAATTGTATGCACATGATTGTTTTTGCATTTATCGAATATAAACGTTAATTTTAAGAAATTTAAGACACTTATACTGCAGGAAATATCAAGAATTAATCTCTTTTAAAGATCCATTGTAATTTCTCGGCTGTTCGGGATTACGAAAAGTGGGGATCTCACCTCGTCAGTTTCAAATATTACCTTTTTTTTTACATGCATCAGAGGTAGCAAGCATGAAGGACAGTAGATTAGGTGATCTCTGTTTGATATCTGCGCTTTGTGAAAAATTACAAAAAGACAAAGAGCTGTTGATCAACAAAGCGATAGATGTTTATGGAGAGGAAGCAAGGCGAATCCAGATTATATCTAGATAGCAGACTGAATGTGTATACAGCGCCAAAGTATTTAAATTCAATTTGAATTTTATGATTTGTAAAGTAGTCGATAGTAATAATAATAATAATATAGCAATAGCAATAATAACAGAAACAACAACAATACAAGTCTCTATGACTGAAGGGCAAGAAATGAAATCTTACTATCCCCCCCCCCCCCCCCATCTGCGAGAAGAAATCCTGCGGGCGGCTTTGGAGTGGGAATCCCCCAAAGCAAAAAAGTTTAATCCGCAGAGTGCCGCGCACTGTGTGGCAACGTCCACCGGGCTGCGTTGCCTAGTTGGAGCGTCAGGCCGACCTCTCTCCGGAGCACTTTTGTGTCATCCCTCACCTTTCGAGCAAATACTGTCAGTTTGTATCTCATGGACTACAAAGAACAACTCTACCACGACATCTTTCAGTCTCTTAAACCTCCGAACTTGCCGGATGGTTGTGCTCCGACGTGGCAACAGCGTGAACTTCTGCCACCCGCCTAATTTCATGGCCATGCGTATAGTTGACTCAAATTTTCATTTACGGCTTAAGCGAGACCTTGAGAAACAGTAAACGTGTCCCTTCCCTAATTCTTGAAATACGAAAATTGTTGAAAATAATAATAATATTCACTAACTCATAAAAAGTTAAAAAGTACTTTATCTCTTCTCTCACCCATTCATTATTTCTTTATTACAATAGAATTCAGAACACTCCACAGCAGGACCGTCGTTAGACATGTGTCCCGCGTACCACCACACAGGTTATCGCGCTTTTGGGCAAAAAGGACGCTGAAAATTGAACGAAGAGAGCCGACAACCGTGTCATGTTAGGAAAGAAATGTGCCGAGAGTGGAACACCTGATCGAACTGACGAACGGGTGAGTGCATATCTTGGGAACCAGTGTACAGAATTTCATGCAGGTGGATGAACGCCCTGACAGTTTACCTTCCCTTTTTGGCATCGTGTATGTGGTGCGTTGCGAATTTGCGATGCGTCTGAGAGAGGAACAGGGAGTGTGCATAAACTGTTATTCAAATTTCTGGAAAAGTGCGAAGGATGATCAAACAAATGCTACATGAAGATAGAATGAGCAAGGGTGTTTGAATGGACGGTGGCGGATAATAGGTTTTAGACCAGATGGTAGCACCATTCCAGATGTTCATCACTTACTGTGATATAAAGGGGATTGTGCTCAAATATTTCTCTTCTTACAGGTCAAACAGTCAATTCTACTTACAGCTGTGACGTTTTCCGGTAGCTGCGTGAAAATATGCAACGATTTCGTCCTGAATTTTGGCAACGAAACAAGTGACGTTTGTATCGACAACACACCGTTTAACAACCCGTTGTTATAGGTCTTTTCTACTCTTACGGCGGTCGGCCCTCATGCTGGGCAGGAAAGTGGGGAGCGGGTACGCGACCAATCCAGCGCGAATAGAAACAACAACCTGTAGAACTAAGTTCGCGTAGTACTTCTTCCAGCCACGTCGTAACTCTCGGCGCCACCACTGTTGTCTTGTTGGTCTGCTGCATATTCCCCGCTCTCCCCACTTATCTTGCCAGCATGTAGGCCGACCGCCGTAAGAGTAGAAAAGACCTATAATGAGGAATGTTTTACCAAATATAACATGACTATCGTCCCTCACCCTCCATACTCGCCCGATTTGGCATCCTGCAACTTTTTTATTTTCCCTTGAATGAAAATCAAGTTGAAAGACCGTCGGTTGGACAGATGATCCAAGAAGATACACAGGAAGTGCTGGACACCACCACAGAATGCATTTTAAAAATGAAAATTTTAAGACCGGCATATACGAGTACATACATATGTACATACTTCTAATGTGATGGTGGTCTCCCCATACAGCACACCAAGTTTCAGACATATTTCAGAAATATTACAATCTTTCATGTATGTTTCTAACATTCTGGTTTCGCGTTGACGTTACAGAAAGCATCACATGAAGTCCCAGTTTTGTTTCTGAAACATTGCAATGTTATAGTTTCATTGTCTCGTTTCTGCAACGTCTCATTTTTCTTACATCTGTGAGAAATGTTTCAGAGACATTTCCGCAACGTTGGATTCAGTCATCATGCATGCGCGGCGGCCATCCGGGACATTTTCTGCTGTTACCTTCAACGCTGACCGGGAGTAGTGCACATCTTATGAAGAATAATGTTGTTTATTGAGTGGTAAGTTGAATATTATTAATGCCAAAGTGTGTTTAATTGTGTTATACTTATGCACGCTATATATTTAATTGGTTGACAACGTTGTCACAACATATACTGAACATTATGTAGCAACGTTAGGTATGTCAGGGGTTAACGTTGCCACAACTTTTTTGCAACATTACCTTGCTGCCTGTGTAATTTATGAATATAACAATGCATATTTAAAATATGGTTATTTCACATGGTAAGCTATTAGCAATCTTGCCAAACCATTTTTGTATATAATACATATGCGTAACAGGAAAAACTCATGTTTGTAACGTCACAGTTTCTCTTTACATATTATAAAAACTTTTCCTGCTCCACCAAAATAGGCAATTGTTAGTCTGGAGATTGTGATGAATTGACCAATCTCTAACTACACCTGGTAATCAGTTTCTTTTTGCAGTACTTAGCTCCTCATTATATAGTCTGGAATAAAAATATTTATCATGGGAGTTTCACTTGTATGTAACACATTTCATTTTCTGATCTTCCTGACAACTTCAATATTCACACATCTTTCGAAGGATAATAAAACACATTTTTTCACTAATTACAATCGAAAGTATCCTTATTTGTGTTACTAAAAGTTATGTTTGTTTTGCATTTGAGTCGCACTGCCATCTAGTGTACGCTGTAGGAAATATATGGTTTGGTGGTCAGTGCACACACAAATTCAGATTAAACAAAACACTCCGATCTGACGCTTGTGGCGCTCATGGTGGTGATCTTCCAAACTAAAGCGTATTCAGTGGAATGTTTTTTTGCAACGTTGATGCAACGTTATCACAACGTTGTTCCCCTACATACAACATTCATCATAAATACAACATTCATACAACGTTGTGGCAACGTTAGTGTGTTGACTGGGTTGTTACGTTCAGAGCCTCTATCTAATACAAATTACGAATCAACTGATTTGTTCTGTGACATCGTTACGTAATGTAAGTCTACGGCAGCACCACAGCCACGGTCCTACTTGTTAGATCAGCTCTCGATTGGTTGCACAAGCTATCAAGAATAAAATTATCCTATGAAAAAACCTTTAATAATAGTTCAAATGAACATAGCAGTCATAATCAAAATTCTGTTACATTATAAACAAAACAAACATGATACTGGCTTTAAAAAAACACAGCCCTCTGAAAGTGACAGTATGCCATGACTACTAGTAGTGTCACAGTGCCTTGACTAGACAGTGTATATTATTAAAAAATGACTAGCTATGCCAGGCTATCAAGCAAGTGTTTATAAAAGAATTTTGACCTGTCTCATTATCCACTATAATGTGAGAAATTCTTGTTATGAAATACATGTAAAATCAGAAGAGATTTTGTTGTACACTTTCATTTTTTCAAGCTGCTTATCAGGTTAGGTATATAATATGCAAAGCTAGCTTTTCCTATATTTCCAGTCATCAATCACCACATGGGTAAATACTTTCATTTTTTCATGCTACTTATCAGGTTAGGTAGATAATATGCAAAGCTAGCTTTTCCAATATTTCCAGCCATCAATCACCACATGGGTAATTTTTTGTGTGACAAAACCAAATTCCTAATTATATTTCTCTCTTAATCACTTGTTGGGTTACTCACTTATGTTAATAATCTCTCCCCTTCTCTCTCATGCAGTCTTGTATAGTTTTGTTTGTCATGAGGCTTGTGATGCCCTCCATATACTATATTCATAATTTTTTCGTAATTAGGTAGGTAGAATTAAAGATTATTGACAAAAAAATAAAAGGTTAAAATGTAATTATGATGCTGCACGATTGCACAAGTTGCAAATGTTGTATTTAACTTGACATGCTAAAAGAAAGATGAAACATGAAATTTTTTCTGTGGAATGCCGAGGAATTTTCTAAAAAAGTAGATGGAAACACTGATTTTCACTAATATTAACGATTTGGATGTTACATGACATATTGAGCATTCATTAAAAACCTTTATGCTAGTTCTGAGCAAATAATATGAAGTAAAAGCAATTTTTCTTGCCAAAATTGAATTGTTTTTACGGCATTCTCAGAGGTTACCTTTATAAAAAAACTGAATTGTGCTGACATGAAGAATGTAAATTCTTGATGTTGCTTTGCAATTTTCTTCAATGCTAAGATGTTTATGACTCCAGCAGTTAGTTTTTATGCAGATTTAGCAGTAATTAAGTATTCTATGGCTGATTTAAGAATAGTTTCTTTCGCAAGAACGATCATTTTTGGACAAAATTTGAATTTCAAGTCAAAACTATGAAACAATACAAGTTTAATATACTAGATTTGGGTCATTCATGGTTCAATTGTTATTATTAAGTTTCCAAGGGGTAAAAAATTGGTAATATTTAGTTGTTTTTATGCTAAAAATTCATACAATCATCATTTCTTTGTAATTAGGTAGGTAGAATTATGGATTATTGACAAAAATAAAATAAAAGGTTAAAATCAAATTATGATACTGCACGATTGCACAAGTTGCAGATGTTGTATTTAATTTGCCATGTTAAAAGAAAGATGAGATACGACATTTTTTCTGCGGAATGCTGAGAAATTTTCTAAAAAAGTAGATGGAAACACTGATTTTCACTAATTATAAAGATTTGGATGTTACATAACATATTGGGCATTCACTAAAAATCTTTTTGCTAGTTCTGAGCAAATAATATGAAGCAAAAGCAATTTTTTTGCCAAAATTCAACCTGTTTTATGGCATTCTCCAAGGTTACTTTTATAAAAAAAACTGAATGTTGCTGACATGAAGAATATAAATTCTCGATGTTGCATTGCACTTTTCTTCAAGGCTAAGATTTTACTTGTGCAAAATATTGTCTTTTGAAATGAAAACTTTGACCAGAATTGATATTATGACATTATTTCCTTTCAGGAAAAAATGAATGTTACTGCACTCCAACAAGAGGTTATAGCGGAGAATCTGCAATGAAATACTTCTTTACAGAACAAAAGCAATTGTATTTTCACAAATTTAGACAAATAAAGAATATATTTTATGAAAAAATGTTATTTTTATAATAATTTTTCTTTGAAGTGATGCATGTCCAATTTTTAGAGTTCAATGGTGACATGGATAGTGTCTGATCACTCGCTGGTGTAAAAAAATGTATCAAAGTATGCTTATTTATATTTATTTGGTTCTTTGAATTGAAGTTTATGCACAAATAGGCTAATCGGGACTGGACCTACAAATCAAAATGGGATCCGTATCACTGCAATGTGCCTCTACCAGAGTTTCGAACCAGAAATCCCTTCATTACAAGGAGCTTAATTCAATTTCTCAGTGTATTCTGAAACTGACCAATCCATCCTAACCAATATAACAACGTTGAAAGTCAAACATGGGTGAAATATAAATGATTAAAAAATAATAGAAATGAGAACATATAATTATATCTTTGAAGTAATAATTCAATGGAAATTGCTCACAAGTAACATTAAGAGAATTAAATTTTCTAACTAGTAACCACAACCTCTGATACACACTGCACATTTAATATTCTAGAGAATGTCAAAACTTTTCATTGATTTATAAATTTTTAGTTATTATTCAATTATATTATTCGTATTGTTACTGCCTAAAAATTGCTAAAGTTTAGCTTGTCTCCACTTTGCACTTGTGAATTGATATTTATTTCCCAGTTGTGGTTACTGGTTCATTTACTGAATTTATTTTGTGGTCAAAGTGTATATACATTTCTCCAATTATGTAAGTATATAGGATATTATTACATTCATTTTGAATTTTTATTTGAGATACGTAAAAGGTGAGAATGTCACATAGTAAATTTTAGTATCCAAAGTTATATTTGAAGACATGTGCTCAATTTGTGATGTTTGAAATTAATTTGGAATATTGCTGTGTAATTCTGAAAGTTCGAACACCATATAGGTTGAAAATCATACATGTGGAACATGTGTTCTGTCCAGAAAAATTTTTTTCATTCATACAGAGACATTAGAGTAGAATTTGCAGATGACTGGTGACTCATAGAATCATGAATGAATTTCATACAACACTAAAATGCTTCCAGCTTCTCATCTATTAGTAGAGGGGACGGGAGCATTATGCTGATCACATCACTCAAATCCCACCTTCTTTGTGACAGGATGCAACAAACCACGGAGAGCTTATTATTGCATGTAAAACTTTACACACATTTGAAGGTAGTTTAGGATTTGGTGGCGAATACGAGTATTTTTCTTTTTTTAGTTGTAACTGTTGTCTGGTGTGAATGAATGTGCATTTCGTACTTTTATGCACTTTTTCCCCCCTCGAGAATAATTGTAGCAATTGAGATACGTGGTCATTTGAGGAGAGGTAAAATAAATATAATTAAATATCATTCCTAATTAGGTATCAAACATTGTGAATTTTATTTTCAGGAAATGATTTACAAATTAATACTGAAATAAAGGGGCTTAACCCCAATAGACCCCATTAAATATTTCACTCGTGAATACAGTACTCATTCCATTCAATATAACCGTAATGGAAAATTATATCACTGTAACGTAGCTGAAATATCACAAAACCTTACGGAAATGTATTTGTAATGTTACACTGACATGTTTCTGCAATTTTACATTGACACGTTTCTGTAATGTTGCACTGATATGTTTCTGTAACATTACGAATGTTATGTTAGATTCGCGGACATTTTTACATTGCTGAAACATACCTGAAACATCATAGTAATGTTTCGCAATGTTGCTGCAATGTTACAATGTTTCACGAGTTACGTATCCGTAACATATCTGAAACCATGTTGTGCTGTATGGGTCTAAGCCCAATGTAAGTTTTTGAACTCGGCAGTAGCACCACTCCGAGAAATTTTCGACACCACCTTGTATAAAATAAATCAGCAAATGAAAATTATGTAAATCAAGTGAAGACGGAATTTCCAAGAGAAAGATATTTAAAATGCTGCTTATTTTTTACTCTGAATACAGAATGTCCCAAAATAGTGTTTACACTTTTTGAACGTTAAGAACATGAACAATAATAACAGCAAGTATGAACCTTTTTTTTGTGTTAGAAACCTTAAATTTATAGGTGTTCAAAATGGCCGACATTGGCAGCAGTACATCATCTGCAACGCTGAACAGATAAATAAACAGCAGATGTGGTTCCCACGGCTAAGAAAACACAGGTAGATTCAATCGCATGTCTCAATGTCATCCAATTATAGGCGTAGTTATACCGCATTTATTTGCAACCTGTCCCGGTTCCCGCGCTAGCTGATCGCTGGCTTTTCTCCGTGCTGGGGAAAGTCAAAGCCAGGCAGCCAATTAAAATACGCAACATCGCAACAGCGTCTACGTAAGCGCCTCTCTTCTGGCTTCCATTCGCTCCTCGCTGCCCAGCAGAGGATTTTTTCCTCGTTTCTCATTGGCACCCTATGTTGGCACCGAAACTGTCGAGTGATCGCTAGCGCGAGAAACGGGACAGGTTCTAACAAAGGGGGGTGCTAAGGGACATCAGAACCTGACATTAGCCCCCCCCCCCCAAATGCATGCGACATATACACAAGATAATTAAAATGAAAAAAAAATCCTAGGAAATTCATCATGAAACTTTCATATGCTACTCTTATGGCGTGTCAGTCACACTTCAGGGAAGAAGTTCAAATTAGGTTCACGGTTCGATTTACAATGAAGGCGGCGGATTTCCACACCCCCTCTGTCGCCACTCCGCTCTCTGGTTATGTGGTAATGAATGACACATCCCAATCAGGGCTAATTTTTCCACCTATTGAGTATGTGAGCTGTATTATTTAATTAATATCACACTGGCACCTACACTGAATTATGCCTATATGTTTTATGATTATTTCACAACATTTATTTTAGACTAACGATTCAATATTGCTTTTATAATATTTTCTTCTGTTCTCTGTAAAAGTTAAAATGTATGTGCATTTTATGGGAATCATATAATCCGGACAAGGTTTCAAAGAAAATATATTAATGTTATTTCTCTTGATATTTCACGTTGAAGTGCATGGATACAACACTGTTACATTCAAACAATAGCGGCGTCCAGTTTTAACATAAACGGAGTATTTCAACAATGAGTTCCTACAAGTGCATTTTTCTGAACATTTAAAAGAGGAGCTATCATAGATGGTGTGGCAATAAAGTTTCCGGATGGAATCTCTTATTAATTTCAGGTCACGTCCATAACAAAGAGCTGGGTAAGATACTGACCAGTGGACTACCCTCTGCCTGCGCACGAACTTTTACGCACATGCGTGGAGCAGTCTGGCTGTATCATTTGTTAGATTTGGACTGCATCTGAGCTCCGTCGGAATTATGTTAAGTTCCAAAGTGGAACAACGTGTTAATGTCACAGAACTTGGGAAATCCGCCACGGAAACTTACAATTAGTTGAAAGAAATTTGTGGGGAACAGTGTTTACTTCGCACACTAGTTTTTCGAGTACGTAGTTTAAGAAGTTTAAAGAGGATAGAGAATCCTACGGGGACGATCTATGATCAGGCCGCCCTTGCTCTTCGAAACGTCAAGTCAGTATCGAGAAGGTCGCTAAAATTGGTCGTTGATTGGGTGTCTTAAGGTCAGACTGTCAATCAGTTGTATTTTAAGAATGTTTTGAGGATCCTTCATGGACAGTTGAGAAGGAGACCAGACATGTGGAAGACTGGCTCATGCATTCTTCATCAGGACAACGTGCCAATTCACAACGCGCTAACTGTGAAGAAGTTTTTGGTAAAACACAACATTCCAATGTTGGAATATCCACCGTACTTGCCGGACCTAGCCCCGCCCGACTTTTTATCTTCCCAAAAGTCAAGTCTGCACTAAAAGTAACCCGGTTCGAGTCTGTGGACGCGGTGAAAGCCAAAGCGACGCGACTCTTGAACAGCATATCAGAAAATGACCTGCAACACTGCTTCTAACAGTGGGAGATTTTCGTGGAGCGGGGTAGGGATCGGGGAGGGGACTACATTGAAGGGTACAATATTTCGACTGTCTGATTTTTTCAATAATAGAGTTACAGCATGAGTCCGGAAACTTTATTGCCACACCTCGTAGTTTGATTGAGTTAAATTTTTTTTAGTCCACTTTATACACAGAATTGCTAATCGGGTCTGGACCTACAGTTTAAATTGGGATCCTATCCGTACGTGCCTCCATTGAGTATCGAACCCGGGACCCCTTCATTAGCTGTCATTGTAAAGACTTTAATAGAGTAGCAGTTTTGGTGGGGAAAATGTAGGCCTACACCTGAATGTCACGTGAATGCAAATTTGTCGCGATTGTGAAGAAGCAATTTCAGTTTGTCCCGCGTAATCTCTTTATTACATGGCGATCACTACAGTTCATTAGTGAAATCACTTCTTTTTTCACTTAGTGGGTCAACATTCAGATTTTCTGCCAAAAATGTGAAATTGAAAAGAGAAAAGGTGTTAGTTAGAATATTGGAGAGCTATTGGGTATTACAGACTTTTAGATACCGTCACCAATCACTTTGAGTGAATTATAGTTTTTTTTTTGTTTTTAGTCCACTTTTTGCACAGATAGATTAATCAAGATTGGACCTACAGATTAAAGTTGGATCAGAACAACTGTCTGCCTTCACCGGGCATCGAGTCCTGGATCCCTTAAATGCCAATCAGGAGGACTTACTAATCACTTTGAAACTTGATTTTCGGAATACAGCTTACGCATTGTTCGTGCTGTAGACCACTTCATGAAATTGAATACCGATAGTTCAACAGCTTTCATTGCAAATTGTAGTGAAATTATAAAAAATGCAAAGTTTCGCTGTGCAAAAATTAAAGGAATATTAATTTTTACTATTTAATTACCTCGTACTTTTAACTGCATTTCAGCTTTATAATCTGTTCATTTCCATGAAGATAGGACTACCCTTTAATATTATAACATTTTAAAAGTATGGTTCTTATTCTAAAGAAGACGTGATATTTTATAAATTCGCAACCATCTTTAATAGTGTATTTAATCCTTTAATAAAAGAAGCACTAGATATCAACACAATTCCAACAGAGATCACCTGTTTCCCAAGGAGAATGGCCATGATGATTTTCATCATGGATAATAGCATGAATAATGTTAGCCCCATTTACCCCCCCCCCCCCCCCCAAGTGGACTGACGAAACTCCGCCTATGCATCCAGTGTCCGTGGCTTAGTGGCGTACGCATTGTTCTTCCAATTCTGACGGTGTTAAATCGGGAGATCTGGGTGTACATTCGACACTTCTTACGTGTCTCGAAACAGACGTTGTTCATCTCTGCCATTTTGTGTACACTAATGCCTGCCGTCTGGCGAGCGGTGACGGAACTAAAAAAAAAGAATGTCTACACGCCCTCACACACACTCAACATAGACGTTGCAGCTACAAATACAAAAAGTCCAGTAAAGTCATCTTTAATAGTTTCTCTGTTAATAACGTTCAAACGTAATTTTGGGACACACTGTTTAATTTAAGTTCCGTACCCACCTAGATGTATTGGATATCTTCCAGTGAGTAAAGCTGTTCTAGCTGGAGTGCACAAGGGCAACGTATAGTGATTGTTCAAAATTATTCCTCCGTAGCACAAAGCATCGATGTTTGTTGTTGGTATTTCGTTTGAACCATGGAAGCTCACATCGTTGAACCCCTGAAAGACATTTAAATATTTTGTTCCTTTAGGATGTATAAAGAATTGTATCATAGTGTTAACAACATACAAACAATATTGTTTTAACCTTTAATGCCAATATGTTATTCTACACTGAATAATTTGATATCATTGTTTCAAAACATGACATTGCACGGCACTGTTTACAGCGAGAGACTTTACAGTGAATTATTCCTATAAATATTTTTAAGGTATTAAAGTTTGCATTTTTTTGGTTATTTTCTTTCTTTTCCCTTGTGGACTTACACAGGGACGGCTTAAGGGTTGAATAACCTGGGCGACTGACTGGGGCGCCACTCTCTGGTGAGGGTGCGCCAGATAGTTGTCCCTCTGTGCAGTATAGGAGAATTTCCAGTAGCTGTGTAGCATCCCCAAGGATCAAAGATTTACAATCTATGAGGAGTATGCAGTAATGAGAGTAAGGAATCCCCCATACGAATCCCACTCTATAAGTACTGTAACTGAATATATATGTATATATATATGTATATATATATATATATATATATATATATATATATATATATATATATATATATATATATATATATATATATATATATATATATATATATATATTCATGAATTGAAAACTTAGTGAAATTATTCCAGAACCCATCAACACATGGTGATTTGCTTCTGTTCTGTGTTGGTAACAAACAGTCTATTGAATTTCTCATGTCTACTTTTAATAGACCCTATATAAAGAGATGTATGTGTCAATTCAGCCTCTACTGAAATGATAGAGCGATTTCTTGGGGCGCTCTCTTTAGGAAAATTGCCACCGTCCTCTTGGCAGTTCCAGTCCAGCCCTGAGTAGTGCTTGTGTGCTGTAAGATGTATCGTTGTGGCAATGTATATATACAGGGTGATTGGAAATTCGACCTATTCCTGGAAAGGGATAATACTAGAGCACATTTTCAACAAATTTGACCCTATGCACCGGGGGTCGGAAATCAATGGGTTCGAGTTATTGCAGTTTGTAGATTTTCGTGACATATTCCGACTTGCGACCAAAAAACTACTAATTGTGAAAAAACTACTACATTCTGGGCACTTAATCGACATGTTTCTAACAGCTGACGAATGAGTGACTACTGGAAAAAAAATCATGCCCAAAATTCCCATATCCACAGAAAGAAACAGTCATTGAAGCACACGTCATGAAGAATTTTGGAAATTATCGTTTAAATCGAAGAGGATTAGTAGTGTAAAATATACTAATACTGGATCGATAAATGATGAGGTGTTTTGACTGAATAGAAATACTTAAAACTAAGGCAAAATGTCTATAAAATTTTATTGTTACTGTGTAAAACCTACGATTTTTGTAAAAAAAGAGCTTCCGAGAAAAGATGACCCACTCAAATTGATGTGGCTAAACCTGAATTTGCTAAAATTTCTGTTTATAAACTTGTTAAAAATATGTCTTTTCTCAATATTGTTTTGGCTACACTTAAAACTAAGTTAAGATGCTCTTAAGAGCTACACCTATACCTATACTTATACATATTTATTTTTGATCCATTTCTGGTTTATTTCTGGTTACAAATATGCCTGATATTGCCCTATTTTGTTAGGTATATGTTGTATTTATACTTTTACTTATCACCGAGTGGATATTAGAAAACGACAAACAGAATTTGTTGTTTTAGAAATATTCTACAGAGCCATCTATGTGCAAATGTCTGAACTTGGTGAACAGACTCGGGTCAACAAGGCAACTTTTTTCAGTACGTCAATATTTTAAACTCTCTCTGCCAGCAATAGGGAATGGTAGTAAGCGTTAGACAAAGTACTTTGAAGCTGAATATGCCTTT